>NW_028248348.1:0-78502 GCF_964263255.1 Lissotriton vulgaris | reverse complement strand
TTTGGTGGAGGTTTGTAAATGATGGCAGAAAGTTATTAGTTAGCAAAGTCCAAGGAAATAAGGAAATCCTATCTCAGGAAATCATAACTATAACACAGTGGCTACAAGCACACTGTAATACACACACACACACACACACACATGCATACACGTGTTACCATCCTTGTGGGGACTATGTGTTTTCACCAGCCTTGTGGGGACTAACCCTTCCCAATGTTTTAAAAATATACCAATAACAGAAAAATGTTAAGAAAAAATTCATAATACAGGATCCTGCTTCAATTTTACAAATATGTTGTTATTTAGTCACGCGCACAGAACCATCATTGTGGGGACTTGGACATGTGTTACCATCCTTGTGGGGACCTACTCAATAATTCTCATTTGTGATTGAATACATTCATTATATAATAGATAAATGCTATTTTTCAGTGCCATACATAAATGACAGGATACTTTAGTCAAATTTGAATAGGTCATTATGTCCTAGGTGTACCTAGAAAAGGGATTTGTCTAATAATGCATTTTACAGTAGAAAATTATCATATATATATATAAAGTGCATGGGCAGGGATTCATGGATATTTAGCCTATTACTGAGTGCTCACAAACATTAAGGAATATGAAAACAACACACAGTTAAATTAATGAAGAGGTTTAAGATCCTGCAATGGGGTCAAATGGCAAAACCAAGTTGCCATCTGACCACCTAGTTGTTTTTCATCAACCTCACCAATTGGCACCATCTTCATAATATTCTAGAGCTGACAGAGAAAGTATATGATGATGGTAATTTTCATGCCCCCAGAGACATTGCATTATTAGATTGATGCCCAAGTCCCCACAGATATTGTGGTTTTGGTGTACGATGATAGTCATGCTGCAGTTCATGCCGAAATAACACTATTACATTAATGCACAGGTCCCACAGAGATAGTTTGTGATTATAGGACTGCCCAGGTCTCCACAGAGATAGTGTGGTATTATAGCCATGTTCAAGTCCCCACAGAGATAGTGTGTGATCATAGTAATGTTCAAGTCCCCACAGAGATAGTGTGTGATCATAGTAATGTTCAAGTCCCCACAGAGATAGTGTGTGATCATAGTCATGTTCAAGTCCCCACAGAGATAGTGTGTGATCATAGTCATGTTCAAGTCCCCTCAGAGATAGTGTGTGATCATAGTAATGTTCAAGTCCCCACAGAGATAGTGTGTGATCATAGTCATGTTCCAGTCCCCATTGAGATAGTGTGTTACTATAGGAATGCCCGGGCCCCCACAAAGATAGTGTGTGATTACAACCATATTAAAGTCCCACATAGAGAGTATTATGATAGTGTTGTTCAAATCCCTGTAGAGAAAGTGTACAATGAGAGTCATTGTGACATTCATTCAGAATTAGTATAGCGCTTAATTATAGTCACTCTCAAGACCCCATTCGCAAAATGTGTGATTATATTCATGTTCAGGTCCCCTCAGAGATAGTGTGTGATTGTTATGTTACATCTCCACAGAGATGGTATGTGATTACAGTCATGTTCAAGTCCCCACATAGAGAGTGTTATAACAATAATGTTGAGGTTCTTCCTGTTATAAAAGTCATGCTCCGGCTCCTGCAGAGGTAGTATGTGATTATAATGATGCCTAGGTGCCTGCTCAGGTAGTGTGTCGTTACAGTCATGTTCAAGTGATGTTGAGATATGTTGTGATTATAGTGAAGCTTAGGTCCCCAAAGCGATAGTGCATGATAACAGGGATGCCCACTAAGATGGTGATTATTGACCTATAGAGAAAGTGTGTGATACATGTAATGTTCCAGTCCCTCTAAAGACAGCCTGTTATGATATACATGTTGATGTCCCTGCAGAGATAGTATGTGATGACAGTCATATTCAATTCCCACAAAGTTAAAGTATATTGAACCCACATCTCCACAGAGATAGAGTGTAATTATAGACATGCCAGGTCCCTATTGAGATATGTGTGATAAAAGTCATGTTCAATTACTCAAAGATACCCCTTGATGGATTATATTGATGCCCAGGTCCCCACAGAGATAGTGTGTAATTATAGTGATGCCCAGGTCCTCACAGAGATAGTGTGTGACTACAGGGATGCCAGGTCCCCACAGAGATAGTGTGTGTTTATAGGGATGGCAGGTCCCCACAGAGATAGTGTGTGATTATAGGGGAGCCAGGCCCCCACAGAGATAGTGTGTGTTTATGGGGATGGCAGTTCCCCACAGAGATAGTGTGTGATTATAGGGGTGGCAGGCCCCCACAGAGATAGTGTGTGTTTATAGGGATGGCAGATCCCCACAGAGATAGTGTGTGATTATAGGGGAGCCAGGCCCCCACAGAGATAGTGTGTGTTTATGGGGATGGCAGTTCCCCACAGAGATAGTGTGTGATTATAGGGGTGCCAGGTCCCCACAGAGATAGTGTGTGTTTATAGGGATGGCAGGTCCCCATGGAGATATGTGTGATGATAGTCATGTTCAATTACTCAAAGATAGCATTTGATTGGTTATATTGATGCCCAGGTCCCCACAGAGATAGTCTATAATTATAGAGATGTCAAGCTCCCCACAATGGTAGTGTGTAATTATAGAAATATCCAGGTCCTCACAGAGTTGGAGTGTGATTATAGCGTTACCACAGTCCCCCCAGAAATAGTGTGTGATGAGTCTTGTTCAATTCCCCACAAAGGTAGTGTTTGATTGATTATATTGATACCCATGACCCCACTGAGATAGTGTGTGATTATAGACTTGTTCAAGCCCCCACAGAGATAGCATGTCTCCACAGTGATGTCTGTGACTATAGGTATTATGAAGACTTAAACAGATAGTCTTAGTCTGGTGGCTTAGAAAACTAATGTAGCCACTTCAACAGTGGCAGCTGCTCCGCTAAGGCATCATTGGCATTATAAATCTGAAGCACTGGTGCTAAGGTTAAGTGTCAGTAGTTCCACCTGGGGTTTCCATGAGAGGTTGGAAGATAGAGTATCACTTAAATAATTGATAACATCTACCCTCTCGAGTGGTAAACCCCACAGCTCTAATCTGCCTCTGAATGACTTATGTTTTTTAAAGGACAAATAAATAGTCCTAACAGAATTGATCTCTAGATATGAGCCAAGAAAAAATTCCTTGAAACTGGATAATGTGTGCTGGAGTGTCTCAGAGATCAATAAGGTGTTGTCCACAAATGGCAGTATAGCTGTCTTTGTACCAGCCAGAGAAGGGACATCAATTTGTGAACTAGAAAGAAAAATTAACAATATCATTAAGAAATAGAGAAACCAAGGTGGCACCAGAACGCAGCCTTGCAGACTCTTTCATTAATGAGGAGCCAGTCAGATACTTGGCCCTGGCTACCCCTGGGCATAATTTTCCTCATGTATACGAATCAGTAAACTCAGGTGGTTCTTAGGAATACCCATGTCACCCAGCACTTGCCGTAGCTTTTGTGCGTGGGACCAAGTAAAAAAAGATTATTTAAGATCGACAAAAGCAACATAAATACTTCCCCCACCGATCTCCACAGTCCTCCAATACAGAAGGAGAAAGCGAAAAACCTGGTCCATCATGGATATTTTTTTCGAAAACCTGCCTCGAATTATGATGTCATTTTCTATAGTCCACTCCTGTATTTTGCCCAAAACTAACAAGCAAAAATATTTGTATGCAGTCGATCAGACTGATTGGCCTGTAATTACACTGGAGCGATCTATCACCTTTCTATTGGGATGACCTCCGCTTCTTTTCAGGAGTCAGGTATTGGGGCTCTGTGTGCAATAGAGTTTGACAGAGAGAGGCTATACCAGCACCAGTTTGCTCTTTCCAGATGAAATTTGTCTGCAGGAATGCCATCTGGTCCTGGTGCCCTGCTTCTGGCAACTGCATCCAAAGCAAGGGAAACATCAGCTAGATCAAATCAGAGGTCAGATGTGTGTACTCACAGTAAAAAACTAAAACTAAAGTGATGTTATGAACTCTAAAAACACTGAAATTCAAACTGAAATAGTTAACTAAAGAAACTGTAACTCACATTTCATCATGCAGAATTTTGGCACCAATTATGTCATTTCACATGTCATCCATCATTGATTTTATCAAGGATGTCACAGAACATTTCATAAGTGATATAATATGTGAGGTAAGTAACACATGACAAGGGAGCTATTAATTCCAAATTAAGTTGATAGCGATATGAGTTTTTTATATTGCTCTAAATTTAAAAAAATATAAATAAATTTAAGGTATATTAATTTCTAACATAAAAATGTTATACATTTTTTTAAACCTTGATAAACTTTTTACATGTTCATTATACTTTACCACAGGGAGAGCACCGCCCCATTTCATCCTCAAACAAAAGTGATGCAGATGTGGTGCAAAGTGTTGTGTTGGAATTTACTTTCCAGTTCAAGTCCCAATTTCTGTTGAAAAGTTGGCAAAAGTAATGAAAAGTAGCGCTCCCTGCCACTTTGCGCTACCTTGTGGTAAGGTAGCATTCCATGGGTGATATAGTGGCATTACCATGGAACCACCCATGGGTTTTGGTGCAAATCCATATCTACTATCATTTGTAGATAGTGTTTCGGGTGTGTATGAGATAAACATGGACTTTTCCTGCATGTACTGTGAGAGACATAGAGAGAAAAGCTTTCTCTGCTGAGTATAACTAAGCTTGCACTGCCACTGCCCAAGCTGTATACTTGTTTTGTGCGTGAAAGAAGTAACACTTCTTTAACCTGTGCTGTACATATTCTGTCTATACAAGAAAGAAGTTTGCAGTTCTACCAATGGTGGTACAACTGTTCAGTGTGTTTGGAGCATGCATTGGTGCAAACTAAATAGTACCTATTGTATATGTGTGAGAGAAATGTACAGTCTATTTACAATCCCCTGTTCTGTACCTGCGAGAGGTGAATATATGACATTACAATGCAAACAATTACAACACATGCTTTTACAACGCGGTTTTTACAGCAAAACTACCATTTCATCACATGATTGTACAATGCATGCCAATAAACGCATTTTTAAAACTACCATTACAATGAATTCCATTACAACGCATACCGTTACAACGCATAATACTTTTAGGGCAACAGTAGGGTAAGTGTTGGATAGTGTGGGGGTAAAAATGTATATTCCCACTCCAGTGAGTGCAACAGTCGGGTAAGTGTTGGATAGTGTCAGGGTAAAAATTGCTATTCCCACTCCAGAGTGCAACAGTACTGAAAGTGTTAGATAATGTAGGGGTAAATATTACAATTCCCATCTTCCCCAAAACCTATACCCACCCTAAAACAAAAAAATCTCCATTACTTACCTTATAATGGGTTGTAATGAATGAGTTGTAGCGACATGCGTTGTAATGGATGTTTCCCGTGAGAGAATACTGCATTGTGTTGTAACTGTCCTGTAAGTGAAGTGACACTTGCAACACTAATGTCTAAAATGTTCTTTCTCTGTATCTTTGGAAGCTTGTTCTATACCTGTTAAAATAACTAAGATTATCTAGGACTCTTGATGATCTATGCTGCACCTATTGTATAGCCCTTAATATAGGTTCAGCAGTGAGGGTAAAATACTGTTCTACCTAATCGTAACAGGCCTCGTGTTCTCAGACTCAGATTTCCTTGCAGCAGGAACACAAGTATAGGAACACAAAACCCAAATTTACCCGTAGTGAATTAACCCACCAGAATGTCTGTCTGGTACAAAGAAAACTGAGGCTGAGCTGCAAGACTATCCTCACCTCACCCCTAAAGCCCCACCCAAATTAGCACATCCTATTGTATTTAGGGGGAGCAGGTAATGTTGACAACATATTTGTTCCCTTTCCCTTGCCCCAATCCCTTCCCGAATTCCTCACTGGCCCTGCATGCCGCATCAGAGCAGGTGCTAAATGTGAGCATTATTCCACATAGAACTTGAAATTCTATGCAGAATTTCCACCTGACTAAATGGGTTTACAATGTATTTCTTCCCATGAGTACGCAGTTAGTTGGATAGTGCTTAACCGGCAGGCATCCTTTGAAGCGCCCACGCGCGTTCAAACCCGTAAGTTTTTCTCCAGCGCAAAGTTATGTCAGCGTGTTTAAACTTCAGCCTACAACTAATGCGTAGATCCGCACATAAGCACCAAGGTGGAGCCTCCTTCGGCTCGTTTTTCAGTGTTGAGTTAGACTCGTAATGTTAGACTTGGGCTCAGTTGGGTTCTTATGGCACTACCTTTTTCGTTTTCTTTGTTTGTGAAAGGCATAGCGAGGTGCTCATATCGTTGTTTACGTGGCCGGGTGACTAATTTGGTCCTGTTTGTTTTTCTTTATTTAGACCCCTGATGAAGGGTCATGGCTGTTGTTTGACCCGAAATGCATTGGGTATTGTGAAAAGTTGAAAGTTTTGGATGAATTCAACTATGGTTTACACAACATAAGATGCGATTATGTTGGAAAGATATATAAACAGTAAACATTTAATCTACTAACAGAGTTTGAAAAGTTTGAACTGCAAATAAATGTGAATAACTTAACGAGAAAACAGCGTTTTCGTGCTATTTGGAGAGCCCAGTCTAGAGGCTAGTGATCCTAACCTCAAAATACATTTCAGTTTCTAAGGCACGTTCAGGCTACGTGCGACGACCAGGGCTCCCACCTGGAAATTTAAAGCAATCTTTGTTGAAAGAACTTACAGAGTGCTCAGGATAACATACATTGTTTACAAATTATTCGCCATACTGTAGTCATGAACTTGTAATTGCATGGTATTGGCAGCTTGTAGCTTCACTGTGTTTACAGGTGAAGAGTATCCACTCCATGAGTACAGTGCAATATGTAACCAGGCACTATGTGTTAAAGAAGATTCAGAAAACCCTTATAATTCCTTTAAAAGCCAAGAAAACTCACTTTGTCAGTGTAGCATATCTTTGTTTGTACAACACCATGTGCAGTGTTGAAGGTGGAAAAGACATAGGAACAAACATATTCCTACGAACTATCTATGCATTGGAAAAATATATGTTTATATTTGCATATTTTGTTGTTGTGGATATGCATGGAATTATAACAAAACCATGTGAAAATATCCATAATTTTGCATTATATTTTAGCATGTAATGTATCCTTCCATCAATTTTTGGACCAGGATAGATAGCATTTAAACATAAGCTCCGCAAACAACACCCAATTGTGTTCTGCTGTTCTTGTCCTTAGGTAATAGTTTTTTACAACAAATTGTGCCATTTGCAGTAAATGCTTACCACGAACGGTGTATAATTATGCAAAGTGGCTTTTGGCCGCCATAAGTGTGGCAGGGTATGCTCAGACGCGAGTCCCTTGCTCACATTGTCCCTGGATTCAAGCAAGCCGGGCTGAAGATGGCTGTAATGCCAGAAACCAGTCCTAGGAAGCTTGTTTCCGTTTCAGGAAAGGCATGGCTTGGCATTTCGGGCTTGACTGTTCCCATTAGGCAAAGGGTCAGACTGATTTGCATATAGCCATGTCTCAACTGGGGTGGCAGAGTGGGCTAAAGAACGGTGATGGATCAAACCCAGATCTTTTGACTGGGTGTGAGTGTTTGATTGGTTCAGATGCTCCGTCCATCACCACCCCCTTTTGTACCGCTTTTGGCCGCCATAAGTGTGGCAGGGTATGCTCAGACGTGAGTCCCTTGCTCACTTTGCCACTGGATTCAAGCAAGCCGGGCTGAAGACGGCTGGAATGCCAGAAACCGGTCCTCGGAAGCTTGTTTCCGGTCCAGGGAAGGCATGGCTTGGCAGTTCGGGCTGGACTGTTCCCATGAGGCACAGGGTTAGACTGATTTGCATATAGCCATGTCTGAACTGGGGTGGCAGAGTGGGCTAAAGAACGGTGATGGATCAAACCCAGATCTTTTGACTGGGTATGAGTGTTTGATTGGTTCAGATGCTCCGTCCATCACCACCCCCTTTTGTACCGCTTTTGGCCGCCATAAGTGTGGCAGGGTATGCTCAGACGTGAGTCCCTTGCTCACTTTGCCACTGGATTCAAGCAAGCCGGGCTGAAGACGGCTGGAATGCCAGAAACCGGTCCTCGGAAGCTTGTTTCCGGTCCAGGGAATACATGGCTTGGCAGTTCGGGCTGGACTGTTCCCATGAGGCACAGGGTTAGACTGATTTGCATATAGCCATGTCTGAACTGGGGTGGCAGAGTGGGCTAAAGAACGGTGATGGATCAAACCCAGATCGTTTGACTGGGTGTGAGTGTTTGATTGGTTCAGATGCTCCGTCCATTACCACCCTCTTTTGTACCGCAAGTGGCGTAATGGCATCATTTGGGGAATCTCAAGCAAGAAGTGTGGCCCAAAATTCCCAAATTCATGTGAATTATGCCAGTGTAATTTAAATTTCACCCTGGTGAATGCTTTATGGCAGAGTAGCTGCATCAAAAAGACACTGTTTTCTCTGTGAAAAAAAAATGGTTTTAGCTATGATAATGATAATATTCCTTACCATGACGTGCACAGCCCAAGTTAAACAGATCAAGTTTAGGGGCCATCATTACCTAATTACATTGTACGGATCAGGATTTTTCCCATCAGTGATCCCCCAGTGTAGTCTGGCTCTCAGCCTAGTAATTTATCTTTTTGGCCTACCCCCACTGCAGGATAAAGCAAAGCATCATTTCAAACTCATTTGCCTCGTGCTTATATAGAGCTGGTGTTTTAGTTACTGTCATATTTGTGTGTGCTATTTTTTTTCACAGTGTGCCTTTTTGGGAGCTACACTGTGCTAGTCCAGGAATGAGATACACACAGTGCTCTTGCAGCGATACTCTAGTATCGTGGGCTGCAGACATCATCAAATAATTTGAATACGATGCACTTGTATCATAATTGAAGTTTTTGCCAGTTTCCCTGGACTTTGACACCCAGTGGAATGAATGTGTGCTCAGTGCACTTCATGGGGGTTGAAGGCTGCCCGAGTGCCCCAAACCATGGCGTTTTTTTATTGTCTTGAGATTCTAGTGGTTGTGTCACTTATTTCACATTAAGCACTGTCCCACCCGAACGGAATGCAGCATTCCACCTTCTATCTCTTCCCGGCTAAAAAATGAGAAAGGCTTTAGCTGCCCAGATCAGAAAAACGTAAAGAAAACATTTCAGAATGTTAGGAACTCCCCTCATTTCTTGTTTTGTCTGTAATACGACAAAAAACAAAGCTGTGAGACACGAAGGACACACAAGTTACTTTTACGAAACAAGGACATAGGCAGGTCCTGCAAGTAGGCTTTTACAAAAGAAAGACATTCAAAGACCCACTGCCATCAGTAGCTGTTGGAGCCGAAGCGCCGCATTAACAATACAAAGGTTTCTATGGAAGCACCTTAAGTGACCGGCAGTCAGGTGTGAATGTATGCAGATTGCATCCCTTGACTCCTCGGCCTGGAGACAGAGGTCACATTCAAAGCGCTGAACTACGCGCTGTGGAATGAAAGGAGCACCTCTCCCCTCCCCCATCCCTTAAAAGCACGTTTTGGTTTTGGACTTGAAAGTGCAACGGAAAGAAACATTCAGCAAAAAAAAAAAAGAGAGATGGGGTTCTACATATGTTTCACATTATGTCTGCACTGCATTTATTTCAGCGTCCACGGAATTTACATGCTGTGACAATTGTACACACCCAATGATCGGCCAAAACCTACGATTTCAAATTGCAAAGTGCTCATTTCATTGCAACCTGTAAATGAATACATGAAATATGTAACACATTCTACTACAGTTAATTCTTACCATTCCAAGTTGAATATTTTTAAACAAATAGGATTAGGGAAAGAAACCAAACGATTTGGTACAATTAACCACATCATTTCTTTAAAGTATGTTCTAAGAAGAGACACGGAGCCAGCATATTACATGTTGCTACATATTTGGGGTGCACTGCAGCTACTTACCAGTGCAGGAAAAGGGTTTCTAGACCGGAATAAGGGTTTCTGATCTCTCTAGAAGAAAATGTAGTAGCTATAGGCAGATTCACACTCGCTGTATATGCTGGCTTGAACTTTACATTGAATATATATATTGGGAACGCAGTGTTTAAAGCCAAATAACTGAACCTTGAGTGTAATAAAGCCAGAAATGTAGTTTATGTTAGCAGTAGAAAGCGTTTTTGATTCTTAAAGAAACACACGGGACTTACTATCAATAATGCAGCAGGTGAAGTGACCTAATGGACCAGGGGCTTACTATACTCATTGTTACTATTATTCTACCACCATTGCAAGGATTGTCAGACACTCACCCCAGTCACATATCTGGGTTGAATCCATCATGGTTCTTTAGCTCACTTCGCCACCACAGTTCAGACATAGCTATCTGCAAATCAGTCTTGACCCTGGCCCTCATGGGAACAGTCCAGCCTGAACTGCCAAGCCAAGTCTTACCGGGACCGGAAACAAGCATACTGGGACCGGTGTCGGGCTAACACCCCTCATCAGCCAGGCTAGCTTGAATCCAGTGGTAAAGTGAGCAAGGGACCCATGTCTGGGCATACCCTGCCAACTTAGGGCAAACAAAGCAAACACAAGGAGATGATGGACGGAGCGCTGAAACTTTTCAGACACTCACCCCCAGTCACAGATCAGGGTTGAATCCATCATCGTTCTTTAGCTCACTTTGCCACCCCAGTTCAGAATCAGCTATATGTAAATCAATCTTAACTCTGTGCCTCATGGCACCCCCTGCTGCTTCAAGTCGAAACAGCTTGCGTTTGATTACAGGAATGCTCAAGTCCACAGAGAGATATGTTTTTATAATGATATTCAAGTCCCCACAAAGATAATGTTTTATTATAGTTTTTTCAAGCCCCCGCAAATATAGCGTGTTATTATAGCGATGTTTAAGTCCCCACAGATATACTGCATGAAGATGATTGAGTTTAAGTCCTCATTAAAATAGGGCCCAATTCACAATGGTAAACTTAGATTAAAAATCTAACTTTTCTGCTTATCAGTTTCAACAATGTAAACTTAGACAAAAGTCTAACTTTACTACTTATCAGTATTCACAAAGACCCATTTAGAGAATGCAAAGCTAATGATGCTCAAGCATGTAATTACAGGAATGCTCAAGTTCCCACAGAGATGGTGTGTGACTATGGTATTACCACGTTTGCCAAAGAGAATGTGCGTGATTATAGCCATGCCCAGGTCCCCACAGAAATAGTGTGATTATAGAGATCTTGAGGTCCCCACAGAGATGGCATGTGACTATAGAATTACCACGGTTGCCTAAAACTGTACGATTATATGTCGTTGACTTGGGGAAGAACAACATGATGTGGAAAGACTGATGCTCTGAAAGACTTTTAACTGCTGCTCATATGATGATCTTTTAAAGAGTAGGGCATGTTATAAGAAAAAGAAGGCAATAGCACTATAAAGGACCTGCTTTTAAATATATCTTTTTTCTAAAACACAAACATTGGCATGCAGTCAACATTTGTACCTGAATGTAAACACAAGTTAAAGCTATTGGCTTTCTTAATGTTTCTGGAAAAAGGTTATACCATCAAATTACAAAAGAAATGTGTTTTTAGGTGATATAGGCATCTTTTAGGGTTTAGGGTGCGTACTGGTTTTTGGGTGGCAAGGTAATTTCTAGCGTTTACGGTGGATATGGGTTTTTGGGTGGTAAGGTATTTTTTAGGGTTTAGGGTGAGTATAGGTTTTTAGGTGATAAGGGCTTTTTTAGGGTTTAGGGTGGGTATGAGATTTTTGGTGGAATGGTATTTTTCAGGGTTTAGGGTGAGTATAGGTTTTTAGGTGAGAAGGGCTTTTTTAGGGTTTAGGGTGGGTATGTGTTCTTGGGCGGCAAGGGAATTTTAAGGGTTCAGGATGGGTATGGATTTTTGAATGGTAAGGTATTTTTCATGGTTTATGTGGATATGGGTTTTGGGTGGCAGCTGAATTTGTTAGATTTAGGATGGGTATAGGTATTTGGGTGGAAAGTGTTTTTTTGGAGTTTAGGGTGGGTATAAGTTTTGGGTTGGTAAGAGCTATTTTAGGGTTTAGGATGGGTATGAATAATAGGTGGCAAGTGAATTTTTAGGGTTTAGGGTGGGTGTAGGTTTTTGGGTGTTGAGGTTTTTTTTAGGGTTTAGGATGGGTATGGGTTTTATGGGTGACGTGGGGAATTTTTATCATTTAAAATGGGTGTGGGATTTTTGGGGGCAAGAGATTTTGTAGGATATACAGTTGGTATGGGTTTTTGGGTGGTAAAGGATTTTTTAGGGTTTAGGATGGGTATGTGTTTTTGGACGGCAAGGGAATTTTTAGGGTTCAGGATGGGTATGGATTTTTGAATGGTAAGGTATTTTTCAGGGTTTATGGTGTATATGGGTTTTGTTTGGGTGGCAACTGAATTTGTTAGATTTAGGATTGATATAGGTATTTGGGTGGAAAGTGATTTTTTGGGGTTTAGGGTGGGTATAGGTTGAGGTTTGGTAAGAGCTATTTTATTTATTTATTTATTACATTTGTACGGCGCAACAGCTACCCTGAGGGTTTCCCGGAGCCTTGGATCTGTTTAACTGAACAAAGAGTACTTTGGACGCTACTGATTAAAAAGCCAGGCTTTGACTCCCCTCTGGTATTGGAGGTAACTAGGTTCCAGATGTAGTTTGAGTGGAAGAGAATTCCACAGAACTGGGGCCAAATAAGTGCATGAGCGTCCGCCCAAGCGTGCTCGTTTGAACCTGGGGACAACAAATTTGGCTTGTGACATAGACCGAAGTGTGCGGGAGGGCAAGTATTTCTGGACCGGTTTACATAAATAGGTAGGTGCTTCTCTATTTTAGGGTTTAGGATGGGTATGATTTTTGGATGTCAAGTGCATTTTTAGGGTTTAGGGTGGGTGTAGGTTTTTGGGTGTTAAGGGATTTTTTAGGGTTTAGGATGGGTATGGGTTTTATGGGTGACGTGGGGAATTGTTATCATTTAAAATGGGTGTGGGATTTTTGGTGGCAAGAGATTTTGTAGGATTTATAGTTGGTATGAGTTTTTGAGTGGCAAGGGAATTTTTATGGTTTTGGGTGGTGGTTTGTTTTTGTTGGGCAAGGGAAATTTTATGGTTTAGGTTGGGTATGGGTTTTTGGGTGATAATGATTTTATTAGGGTTTAGCATTTCTATGGGTTTTTGGGTGGCAAGGGATTTTTAGGGTTTATTGTGGGCATGGGTTTTTAGGTGGCAAGGGAACTCTAAGGGATTTGGGTGGGTATGTGTTTTTACGTGGTTAGGGAATTTCTAGGGTTTAGGGTGATGATAGGTGTTTGGGTGGTATGTGATTTTTTACGGTTTAGGTATGTATGGGTATTTTGGGTGGTAAGGGATTTTTTAGGGTTTATGGTGGGCATAGGTTTTGGGTGGCAAGGGAACCTTTATGTTTTGGGATGGGTATGGGTTTTTGCGTGGTAATTAATCTTTTAGGGGTTTGTGTTTGTGTGGGTATTTGGGTGGCAAGAACATTTTTTAGGGTGCGTATGGGTTTTGGGTGGCAATTGAATTTTTAGGGTTTAGGATCGGTGTAGGTTTTTGAGTGTTAAGTGATTGTTTAGGGTTTTTTTATGGGTTTTTTCGGTGGCAGGGGTATTTATATTGTTTAGGATGTGTGTGGGATGTTTTTGTGGCAAGGAATTTTGTAGGGTTTATTGCTTGTATTGGTTTTTGGATGGCAGGAGGTTTTTTAAGGTTTATGGTGGGTGTGGGTTTTTGAGGGGCAATAGAAATTTTATGGTATAGGGTGTGTATGGGTTTTCCGATGATAAGGAAGTTTTAGGGTTTAGGGTGGTTATGGTTTTTTAGTTGTGAGGTTTGTCTTAGGGTTTATGGTGTAAATGTGTTTTTGGGTGGCAAGGGAATTTCTGGGGTTAGGGTGGGCCTGGGTTTTTGTGTTAAGGTATTTTTTAGGATTTAGAGTGAGTATAGGTTTATAGGTGATAAGTTTTTTTTTAGGGTTTAGGGTGGGCCTGGGTTTTTGGGCAGCACAGGAAATATTAGGGTTTAGGATGGGTATGACTTTTTGGGTGGCAAGGGAATTTTATAGGTTTAGGGTGGGTATGGGTTTTTGGGTGGTAAGGGATTTATTAGGTTTTAGGCTGGCTATGGGTCTTTAGGTGATATGTTTTTTTTAAGTTTGTAGGGTATGAATGGGTTTCTGGATGGCAAGGGAAATTCTAGAGTTTAAGGTGGGTACGGGTTTTTTGGGTAGTAATGTATTTTTTAGGGTTTAGGGATTTTTTAGGGTTTACAGTGGGTATGGGTTTTTTGGTGTCAAGATAATTTTTTAGGTTTAGAGTGGGTGTGGGTTTTTGGGGGGCAAGGGAAACTGTATGGTTTAGGTTGGGTATGTTCTTTTTTTGGTGATACAGATTTATGTATAGGGTAGTTATGGGTTTTAGGGCTGTGAAGTTTGTCTTAGGTTTTGTTTCTGAGTGATAATGATTCATTTAGGGCTTAGTGCTTGTATGGGTTTTTGGGTGGCAAGGAATTTTTCTGTAAAATAAATATGTTTTACATATGTATTTGTAAAGGTCGATGAAAGAATACATTTTTAAATAAGTGTCTAAGTGGATGTTTTAAAAAAAAATTATTGATTGGTTAACTGGCTTATTAAGTGTATCTTAGTGAATAACGAGTAATGTTTAAATATTTAAATATATGTATCAGTGTTTCACTTTGTGTATAAGTGGCTGCATGGGTTGGTGAGTAGCTACATGTGTGTGTGTATGGGTTATTAGATGTTTTTTTGTATCAGTATGAGTGTCTGTATGGTTTGGTGGGGGTATTACTTAGCACATAGATGCATTAATGACTGACTCACTGTTTGTATGTGTTTTGAAGACAGCATATGTGTTGGATTGTAAGGGTGGATGACTGTGTATATGTGTGTGTTAGTTAGTGAATGACTGTCTAACTAGTGTCTTTATCAGTAACTAAATATGTTTTATTCTAGTATAAGTGAGTATTGATGTATATAAGTGAGTATATGTGAGAGTGAGAGTTCCTGTTTAAATAAGTATATGTTTCTATAAGTGATTGTCTAAGAGATTAAGTATGTGTAAGTTTCCTTAGAAGTAAGGTGGTAGTGTGTGTATAGCTGTATATGCAAATACATGATGTTCAATAGTTTATTTGCATGTGTGAGTATGTGTGTGAGTAACTTTTGGATGGCTGTCAGTGTGTAACAGGATGTATAGGTGTTTCACTACATATGATGAGTGAGTATATGTATGAGTGACTATATAGAACTGTTGCTGAATGAGTGGATGTGTATATAGATGGTGGAATTACTGAATTGGTTGTTGTAACTGGTATGGGTATCTCCATTTTTTGGAAAATGTTAGTTTCTATTTTTGAATATGTGTTTCAAGGGTTACATTACACTGAAAGGAGGTCTGTCAGTCTGTCACAAGGATGGTGTCATCAGTAATGTCATGAGTGATGTCACTGACCATGTCATGAGTGATGTAATATGTGACGTCATCAGCAGTGCATTGCAGGCGCGCAAGTTATAGTGAGCCCAACTAACTATAACGTGGGAATTTCAATGGTTTTATGTCAGTAAAATTTCCAGCTATCTATAACTGGTGTGAAATCTATGGTTTTTACAGTGAATTTAATAGGTTTGTTAAATGCTAATTTCTTACTATAACTGGTGTGAAACGTATGGTTTTTTCAGTGAATTTCATAGGTTTTTTAAATGCTAATTCCTAACTATAACTGGTGTGAAACCTATGGTTTTTTCAGTGAATTTCATAGGTTTTTTAAATGCTAATCCCAAACTATATATAGGGCCTCAAACCTATGTTTTTTCAGTGAATTTCAAATGTTTTACAATAGCAAATTTCTATAGCTATGAAATGTAATATTTTTTATATTGAATCCTATATTGTATATTTATGTAATACTATTTTTTTATGTAAATTGTTCATGTTTTTTTTATTTTTTTGCCCTGGAGCGCTCCCGGTGCGCGTCCCGGTGAGCGCACCGGTAAGTGCACTCTTGCGGCGCGCCCCATGGCACGTACGGGTGAGAGTCCCGTTAGCGCTATTGCCGCGAACAAAAACATCATCGTGAAGTATCGCTTAGCCGCGTCCGCGTGATAACCACGGCGTAAGCGCACCCGGAAGCACTCGAGCGCATACGATCGTGCTACGTAAGCATCCGCCGCGCTTACGCTACGCGCCCCCAAGCCTAAGCGCGTCGGGTCATGTGACCTAAAAATAACACTTTTTATTGGTTCAGGACAGTTTTGGTTTCCGAATGATGAAAGCCCTGGTCATGTGACCTGAAAATAACACTTTTCATTGGTTCAGGACAGTTTTTTTTCCCTAATGATGAAAGCCCCCACCTTTTTTCCTCATTCTCACTTTATACTTTGAGTGAGGGAGACCTGTTTCCAGAGCTATTACTAATTTGTACTCAGAAATGGCTTTAGTAGCAGCAGCAGCAGGAGCATCTCAGCCACCACCACCACCACCAAGAGGACCACCACAACACCACAGTGGTGGAGATGAAGAAGAGGAGGAGGAGGAGGAGGAGGAGGAGAGGAGGAGGTTCCTGCCTGAAGATACTGCCCCATATAGGCCAAATGAGCACATTATCTGGGAGTTTTTTTCAATCCCAAAGGACCTCAAGAAAGTAAATGCGCCAAGGGTTACTTGCCTAATCTGTGGCACTGTACTTTCAAGGGGGAACCCTAACAAAAAGTGCTCTTTTGGCAATAACACCATGATTCGCCACATGCAACGCCGGCACCCTAACAACTATGCTGCGGCAGAGGTCAGAGAACTGACCAGAAACCCTCCCCAATCTTCTCCCAGCACCTCCAAAAGTAAGCAACCCACTCTTTCGGGTCCAGAGACAAGGGAGATGGTCCCAAACATACAACCCCAGTTTGGACAATACAAAATCGTTTGTATATTTTGTGGGCGTACAATTACCTTTGGTGAGCAAAACATTAAACTCATCAACTGTGCTGGTGACAACCACAATTGGCCAAAAAACCCATAATTTTTTCCTGATTTTTTTTGCTCCAGTTGAGCCGTTTACAATTCCCTGTTTTTTGTTTCTCCCCATAAAAAAAACAAAAAAAATATAAAATTGTTCATGAAAGCCAAAAAAAGTACTAAATGTTCAAAAAAACAATAAAAAAATATAAAACAACAAAAAGAAGAAAAAAAGCAGTTCTTTTTAGAACTACCTCCAATTTATAAAAAAGGCTACATTTTTTAAAAACTCTGTCATTCTTTTTTCCCCAAGGTACGCTCCCCAGTACGCTCCCCGGTGCGCGTACCGGGCGCTCCACCCGCGCAAATCGAAAAAAAAAATGTTCTTTTGCCCAGCGGGGCCCTTTTAATGCACCCACATCAAACCTAGGGGGTCAGGGGGGGGTCTACTCTACCCCCTTTTGGTCATTTCCCCCTTTGTTTTTGCCACCTCTTGTGTCTCGATCCTACCGAGACACAAGATGGCGGCCGCTCTGGACTGTTTGGAATGTTGACAGACACCCGAGAGCCAATCAGCTTTCTGCACGCAAACTCGCGTAGCGGGCTGGTACGCGCCCCGGTGCGCGTACCGGGGCGCGCTTATAGATATATATTTTTTTTTAACCTAAATTACTCAAAATCAACTGGAGCACATATCTTGAGACATAGCAAAGGCACATTGGGCTACCAATCCCTACAATTTTGCCAAGTTTGGTGGAAAACCATTCAGCCGTTCGGGCTAAAAGTGAGTCCAACCGCCCTATGGAAATTAACATGGGGAAAACATGTTTTGGGACCCCCTTTTATCTCGGCCCCTGCTTTACAAATTCCCCCCAAACTTTCAGGGAAGGAGCGGAGCGGCGCGAGGCAAATTTGAGAAAAATTTCAGGCAGATTCCTCAACCGGCGCCAAAGTTATTCCCAATAGAATGTTGCGAATTCCCTATACAAAATAATCCTAACTATTACTACCTACTGGCGACCGCCAGTAGGTAATATATATATATATATATATATATATATTCACTGAAAAAACCATAGGTTATAGACCATATATAGTTAGGAATTAGCATTTACAAAACCATATTTTACTCACACAAAACCATTGAAATTTCATATATAGTTAGTTGCCCTAACTATATATCGCGCACCTGCAATCCACTGCTGATGATGTCACATATTACATCATTCATGACATGGTCAGTGACATCAGTGATGACATCACTGATGACATCTCAAATTACATCACTGATGACATCACTGATGACAACATCCAGTGACTGTGTGTTTCTGTAAAGTTAAAATATGTCTTACATATTGAAGAATGAGTGGATGTATAAGTGTCTGGATGAAGGATTTAGTAGGTGCATGACTGACTGTATGAGTGAGTGATTAAATGTGTCTCACTGAGGGCATGAGTTAGTGACTAAACTGTCTTAATTTGTGCATCATTATGTCTGTTGTTCTGTAAACTGCTGCATGTGTTGATCAGGAGCTATATGAGTAACTATATGGGTTATTGGTTGGTTGCCCAAGTATTTGTATGGGAGACTGAATGTGTGTGTGGGTGGCTGGGAGGTGTATGACTCTGTGCATAGATGTGTGAGCAGTTGATTCACTAGATGTATGGGTTCAAAAGTGCATGTGGAAACAGCTGTATGGGCGTTTGACTGTGTGCATGAGTGTATTGGTGAGTGAATGGATATCTCAGTGCTACATGTCAAAGTAAGTACATATGTAAAACACAGTACATGTGAGAGTTGGCATATATAAATAACTGTGCATAAGAGCCAGTGAATGTGTGAGTGGCTGTATGGATCATTGTGAGCTTGTATCAGGGATTGTATAAGAGAGTAAATATGTGTTAGTATATGTTTGAATAAGTAAGGTGTGTATAACTGTATAGTTGAGGAAATGGAGATGTGATTGATTCTTTGCATGACTGACTAGGTGTATGAGTAACTCCATGGATGAGTGACAGTCTGTGAGTGTCTGTTTACACTGATTGTATCTAAGGTTTTATTAGAGTCTAAAAAGGTTCATCGTATTATCACATGAATGATATTTTCAGTGATGTGATCAGTAATGTCAAATAAAATGTCATCAGTGATGTCATTTGAGATGTCATCAGTGATGTCATCAGTGATGTCATTTGAGATGTCATCAGTGATGTCATGTGAGATGTCATCAGTGATGTCATTTGAGATGTCATCAGTGATGTCATCAGTGATGTCACTGACCATGTCATGAATGATGTAATATGTGACATCATCAGCAGTGGATTGCGGGTGCGCGATATATAGTTAGGGCAACTAACTATATATGAAATTTCAATGGTTTTGTGTGAGTAAAATATGGTTTTGTAAATGCTAATTCCTAACTATATATGGTCTATAACCTATGGTTTTTTCAGTGAATTTTAAAGGTTTTGCAAATGCTAATTCCTAACTATATATGGTCTATAACCTATGGTTTTTTCAGTGAATTTCAATGGTTTTTTAAAAGCTAATATCTGTAGCTGTAAAATGTATTTTTATTTTAATTCAAAAATATATTTTAAATTTTTGTAATTTAATGTTTTTAATTATATATTTTTTTTGTTTCGCTGCCGGTTCGCGAACCGGTATGCTTTCCGTTAGCTCAATTTGATGCCGCGACCCGGTCCGCTAACCGGTAAACGTTCCGTTTGCGCAACTGCCGCATTAGAAATCAACATCGTGACGCGTCGCGAAAGCGCCACATATCACGTTGTCGCATAATGCGTCTTATGACGCGCCGCGTTAGCGCTCCCGGAAGTGCTCCGGACCGCGAACCGGAAGCGATCCGGGGCGCGGCGCGCAGCGCGTAACGTAAGCGGAACAGGTCATGTGACTTGTTTATAACACTTCTTATTGGTTCATTTCACTTTTGGTTTCCTAATGATGTAAGACTAGGTCATGTGATCTAAAATGAACACTTTTCATTGGTTTAGAACTATTGTTTTTCCCAAATGATGAAAACCCCTCCTTCTTTCCTCACTCTGACTTTCATCTTTGTGAGAGAAAGACCCTTTGTTATCAGTGAGCAGTGGCTTCATTAGTAGCTTCAGCTGGTTCTTCCGCACCACCTCCACCACATCCAAGGAAGAGAGGACCACCTGCTGAAGTTATAATTCAGCAAGAAGAGGAAGAAGAAGAAGAGGAGGAAGAGCAGGAAGAAAGGCAGTTTTTGACTGAGGAGCCCAGGAGGTCTCATTGGAAAGAAAACTATATTTGGCAATTTTTAAAATTTCCCCGGGGCCAAAAGAAAGTCAATGCACGATACGTAACTTGCCTTATATGTAAAGATAGACTGTCCAGAGGGACCGAGAAGAAGTACAGTTACGGCAACTACACAATGCATAGGCACATGAGTAGGTGGCATCCTATCAACTACAGTGCTGCGCAGTTACGTGACGAGCAAGATAATCCCCCTTCGATGGCCAGAAGATCAGTAGTACAGGAAGTGACGGTACCAGAGGCGAGGGAGATGGTCCCAAATATACAAATGAGGTTCGGGGAAATCAAACAAGTGTGCGTGCGTTGCAGTCAGTTGATTTGCTACAGAGAAAGTAGCATCACTCTAATCAACAGAGCTATTGACAATCATGAGTGCCCGAAACGCCCCAGAGAATAAATTTCTTTTTTTGTTGCTCCTGTTGAGCCCTTTACAATGAATCATTTTCGTTTCCCCCCCCCAAAAAAAACAAAAAAAATATAAAAACGTTCAGAAAATACAAAAAAACTAAAAAAATGTTCAGAAAAATAATAAAAAAAATATAAAACAACAAAAACAACAAAAAAAAGTTCTTTTCAGAACTACCTCCCCGTTATAAAAAAAATTGGTAGAATATTTGGAACTCTGCCAACCTCTATTTCTCTTAGTTCGCTTCCGGGTTCGCTCTCCGGTACGCGAACCGGGAGCGAACCAAAAGTTTTTTTTTTAAAAAAAGAACAGTAAGAATAAGGGAAGGAAACAGACAGTTATGTTAAAAGAAAGACAGCTATAGGGAGTAAACTAGAGATACTGTTACCCGCAATCCACTGCTGATGATGTCACATATTACATCATTCATGACATGGTCAGTGGCATCATCAGCAGTGGATTGCGGGTAACAGTATCCCTAGTTTACTCCCTATAGTTGTCTTTCTTTTAACATAACTGTCTGGTTCCTTCCCTTATACTTACTGTTCTTTTTTTAAAAACAATTTTTTGATCAGTCAGAAACAGTGACAATAATACCTGTTGTCTGTTGATCGAACTCTCGGCGTTGGAGGCGACTGGAGGCTTCCCTTGCATCGTAATCTGGCTGGGGCATAGAGAGACGCGCCACTGTGCTGTTGTCTGGCCAAAGAAGTGCAGAAGGCATTTCCTCCACAGGGCTGCGAGCGTGCTGAGAGCAGGACTCAATCTCCCAAGAGTCCGTGCTGCTCCAATCACCTGAATCACCTGGTGACACTCTCCGTGGTGGCCACGCCCCCCTGCATTCTGGTAAAAGAACTTGGAAACTGCTGCCAGTTGGATACCTGTTGTCTGTTGATCGAACTCTCGGCATTGGAGGCGACTGGAGGCTTCCCTTGCATCGTAATCTGGCTGGGGCATAGAGAGACGCTATTGCTTGCCGGACCCGCTCCGCGGCTCCTGCTTCGCACCACTGTGCTGTTGTCTGGCCAAAGAAGTGCAGAAGGCATTTCCTCCACAGGGCTGCGAGCGTGCTGAGAGCAGGACTCAATCTCCCAAGAGTCCGTGCTGCTCCAATCACCTGAATCACCTGGTGACGCTCTCCCTGGTGGCCACGCCCCCCTGCATTCTGGTAAAAGAACTTGGAAACTTCTGCCAGTTGGATACCTGTTGTCTGTTGATCGAACTCTCGGCGTTGGAGGCGACTGGAGGCTTCCCTTGCATCGTAATCTGGCTGGGGCATAGAGAGACGCTACTGCTTGCCGGACCCGCTCCGCGGGTCCCACTTCGCTCCACTGTGCTGTTGTCTGGCCAAAGAAGTGCAGAAGGCATTTCCTCCACAGGGCTGCGAGCGTGCTGAGAGCAGGACTCAATCTCCCAAGAGTCCGTGCTGCTCCAATCACCTGAATCACCTGGTTACGCTCTCTCTGGTGGCCACGCCCCCCTGCATTCTGGTAAAAGAACTTGGAAACTGCTGCCAGTTGGATACCTGTTGTCTGTTGATCGAACTCTCGGCGTTGGAGGCGACTGGAGGCTTCCCTTGCATCGTAATCTGGCTGGGGCATAGAGAGTCGCTACTGCTTGCCGGACCCGCTCCGCGGGTCCCGCTGCGCGCCACTGTGCTGTTGTCTGGCCAAAGAAGTGCAGAAGGCATTTCCTCCACAGGGCTGCGAGCGTGCTGAGAGCAGGACTCAATCTCCCAAGAGTCCGTGCTGCTCCAATCACCTGAATCACCTGGTGATACTCTCCCTGGTGGCCACGCCCCCCTGCATTCTGGTAAAAGAACTTGAAAACTGCTGCCAGTTGGATACCTGTTGTCTGTTGATCGAACTCTCGGCGTTGGAGGCGACTGGAGGCTTCCCTTGCATCGTAATCTGGCTGGGGCATAGAGAGACGCTACTGCTTGCCGGACCCGCTCCGCGGGTCCTGCTTCGCGCCACTGTGCTGTTGTCTGGCCAAAGTAGTGCAGAAGGCATTTCCTCCACAGGGCTGCGAGCATGCTGAGAGCAGGACTCAATCTCCCAAGAATCCGTGCTGCTCCAATTACCTGAATCACCTGGTGACGCTCTCCCTGGTGGCCACGCCCCCCTGCATTCTGGTAAAAGAACTTGGAAACTGCTGCCAGTTGGATACCTGTTGTCTGTTGATCGAACTCTCGGCGTTGGAGGCGACTGGAGGCTTCCCTTGCATCGTAATCTGGCTGGGGCATAGAGAGTCGCTACTGCTTGCCGGACCCGCTCCGCGGGTCCCGCTGCGCGCCACTGTGCTGTTGTCTGGCCAAAGAAGTGCAGAAGGCATTTCCTCCACAGGGCTGCGAGCGTGCTGAGAGCAGGACTCAATCTCCCAAGAGTCCGTGCTGCTCCAATCACCTGAATCACCTGGTGACACTCTCCCTGGTGGCCACGCCCCCCTGCATTCTGGTAAAAGAACTTGGAAACTGCTGCCAGTTGGATACCTGTTGTCTGTTGATCGAACTCTCGGCGTTGGAGGCGACTGGACGCTTCCCTTGCATCGTAATCTGGCTGGGGCATAGAGAGACGCTACTGCTTGCCGGACCCGCTCCGCGGGTCCCGCTTCGCGCCACTGTGCTGTTGTCTGGCCAAAGAAGTGCAGAAGGCATTTCCTCCACAGGGCTGCGAGCGTGCTGAGAGCAGGACTCAATTTCCCAAGAGTCCGTGCTGCTCCAATCACCTGAACCACCTGGTGACGCTCTCCCTGGTGGCCACGCCCCCCTGCATTCTGGTAAAAGAACTTGGAAACTGCTGCCAGTTGGATACCTGTTGTCTGTTGATCGAACTCTCGGCGTTGGAGGTGACTGGAGGCTTCCCTTGCATCGTAATCTGGCTGGGGCATAGAGAGACGCTCCTGCTTGCCGGACCCGCTCCGCGGGTCCCGCTTCGCGCCACTGTGCTGTTGTCTGGCCAAAGAAGTGCAGAAGGCATTTCCTCCACAGGGCTGCAAGCGTGCTGAGAGCAGGACTCAATCTCCCAAGAATCCGTGCTGCTCCAATCACCTGAATCACCTGGTGACGTTCTCCCTGGTGGCCACGCCCCCCTGCATTCTGGTAAAAGAACTTGGAACCTGCTGCCAGTTGGATACCTGTTGTCTGTTGATCGAACTCTCGGCGTTGGAGGCGACTGGAGGCTTCCCTTGCATCGTAATCTGGCTGGGGCATAGAGACACGCTACTGCTTGCCGGACCCGCTCCGCGGGTCCCGCTTCGCGCCACTGTGCTGTTGTCTGGCCAAAGAAGTGCAGAAGGCATTTCCTCCACAGGGCTGCGAGCGTGCTGAGAGTAGGACTCAATCTGAGAGCAGGACTAAATCTAACAAGAGTCCGTGCTGCTCCAATCACCTGAATCACCTGGTGACGCTCTCCCTGGTGGACACGCCCCCATCACCTCCCTCTCAATATTATACGAGACACACACCGGCTGCGCGGGAGCGCGCGGGAAGCGCCCCGGAGAAGCCCGGGACAAGGGCGGGCCCTCTGAGGCCCTCAGAGGCACGAGAAGGCTAGGCTAAGCCAGTCCTCTAACATCTGGTTTCCCACATATTGTTTTGACCTCTATGACCCATTTGAGAAATGCTATAGAATGTTTGTGATACCTATATAGACTCTGTAGAGATAGATTGTCTGATATAGGTGTAGTTCATGAAATTTAGATCTCAGAAAAAAATACTACCAAGTAGTTCAGCTTAGGTGTACTAATAGCAATTTCTCCTACACTGCTTAATCGTTTTTCATTGTCTGACTGAGATGATGACAAAGAAATTAAGGTCTGGGAGAATACTGGTAGGAAGATCAGGCTCAAAAACCAGATTGAATCCCCTCCAAAATAAACTTAGTCAGGTCACTAATCTGAAAAGCACCTGCCAGCTTTTCAATCTCTGGGAAAGGAGCAAGAACAAAGCTACAGGGGCGGACAATAAGGCAGAGGACATTAAGGATTCTGGAGCTATCCATTTGGACATTGTACCCAATACCTCGCGAGAGATGCCTGAAATTAGCAAGGTAATTGCGGACAATAGTTCAGTGGCAACAAGAGTAGCACCATTATCCTCCGAGTGTGGTTTCTCTACTCCCCTATTCTCCACAATGAAAAACAACATTGATCTTGTACCAGAGGTAGTTATAAAAACAAAAAAAGACACAGAACAAGATAACTTGCATATTGGGATAATTCCACATGATGATGCCCTCCAGACAGTAAATATATCACCATCAAAATTGTCATTCAACAATGGGCTGTCTCCAATGATCCTAGATAAAGACCTATGTCAAAGGTATCTAGAGACTGACCCGGCCAAAGCTGAGATGGACCAGAACAGCCCGGTAATGTCGAACCATGCTGGTTTACATCTTTACAGCAGTACCCCTTCCAAGTCCTCACACTCAAATTTTTCCATGAGTCCAAATTTAAATCTGACCGGGATAAATGCACTTCAATGTAAGGGGCTGACAAACCTTTTTCTGATTCCCTCCATATACTAGAACACCTACTGTCGTCCATCTTACAATTATTGGAAAAATTTGTGGGGGGATCCGACTGTGTACTTGACACAGTGACCCAAATTTTAAAAGTCTTGTTGGGGAGCCAAAAAGAGAAGGATGCAGTCCCGATGGAGCTGTCCTCTCCCTCTTTAGCTCCAGTTGAGGTAGGAATAAAAGATCAATCACTAGCAGCTAACAATGTTACAAATGGAGTACATGAGGATGTAAAAATAAGTGCTGCCCAGCCTTCCCCCACCCTAAACTGTTCTTTAGTTAACGATTCGGAAATTAAAGTTTATGGGGAACCCCCGCTAAAAACTGGGAATTACCTCTTCCCTATTTTTAAGAAGCAACAGGGAGAAGGGGACAGAGAGGCGGACGCTATCCCGGAAGAGAATAGCAATAAAGGGAAGTTTGAGATAATAAAAAAGAATGGAAAGAATAAAAGGAAATTATTGAGACGGATAGAAAAAAATAGGCGGAGGAAAATCCTCTTTAGAAAACATCTAAATTCCCCCTTACAGAACGAGGTATATCAAATTCAGGTGGCAGCTGAAAAAGAAAAAAACCCCGAAAATAAGATTACTAAAGAAAATATCGCCCCCCCCCGCCTCTGGCTACTCCAGCATTAATATCTATTCCTACCCCCCTTCCATTATTAACAACCAATATAAATACCCTTTGTCAACAAGTTACCAACAATAGGGATATAATTGGGCCTAAAAATCTAACATCTTCAGGACATGAGCAAAATCCTCTTGGCCAAGTAGCTCCATTACCTAACCCCCTTGCAACATCTTTTCTGGGAGCAGCCGCAAGAGGTGTCTCTTCAATAGAATCTAAGGAGAAAAATATTGACACCGTATGGGTGGAATTTTCTCCACTCTTCGATGCTGAATGCAACCTGAATAGATCCCTCCTGCTTAAATATTTTCAAGAATCTGCCAACCTGAAACTTATACAATCAGCCGATCTAGATAGGGTTCAACTATTAAAATCAGAAGCGGGGATGATAACTAGGGTGAAGTTTCATTCTAAGTTAGTAGCCAATCTAATTCTGCAACGCTCAGAAGATCTGAAGAGTAGAGGAATAGATGTAATTCCGGTGTTAGGGCATACTAGACAAAACAATGTTCCCAAACTCCAAACTCAACAGAAGCCCCCCTTTTCTCTGTTGCAAGCAGCAACAGGTAATATAAATAAGGTGGGTGAGATTACAGAGTTGAAAATATGTAAGTCTAAGGATTCCCGTGTAGTATCCTACGTTATCCCTACCTTGCTTTCTTATCAATCTGCTATTGGAGAGGAAAATGCCCAATTAAACTGGCTTCCCAGAGTACTCGCTGAAAAATCCTTAAGTAACCAACTATCCAATCCGCACCTTTAGCAAAGAATTATCTATAATATCCTGGAATGCAGCCGGTTTAAAAAACAGTCCGGAGAAAACAGCATTCCTTTTGTCCCTAGAGGCAAATATAATATGCCTCCAGGAGACATGGTGCACTGATAACATTCAAATAGGGAAAGACTATTATGTATTGCAAGGTAGCGCCTCCTCAAATAAAAAAGGACATGCCAGCGGTGGTATAGCTTGCCTCTTATCAAACCGAATAAATTGGGACTACGAGCATTTTTTGGACCCGAGTAACCTCTTTCAGGTAGTAACTTTATTTGGGTCTGGTAATCCTACAGCTGGTAACCGTCTGACTCTGATAAATGCTTATATACCTCCAGAAGTTGGTTTTAATGCAATCTTAAAAAAGGTCTTCCTCCTTATCCAGAGTATCAGGGAGAAAGATCCAAGAACGGTTATAATTTTAGTTGGGGACTTGAACTGCAAGATCTCCAACTCTAGCTTAAACTCATTCTGTGACAAAATGAGAGAAGAAACTCTCCATATTCCTCGAGCAATGTTCCCTGAAAATGTAAAAACAAACAAACGTGGCAAACTATTACTGAATGAGTTGGCAGAAACGGATGGGATTATTGCAAATGGGAGACTCCCTAGTTTCACGCATAAATCCTACCAAGGGGAATCAATTCTTGATTATGTAATACTGGGGACTCAATCATTTGAGTTGTTGAAGGACATCGATGTGATCGATACACCGTTAAGTGATCATAGAATCCTCTTCATCTCGATGAATGTAAAGTCTTCTAAATGTGTTCAGTGGACTCTGAATAGTGATCAAACAAACTTCGGTACCAAATCAGGAAGGTGCTACTGGAATGCAAGGGCACATCGAAATTTGGAAGCAATGCTCGATGTAGCAATATCGGAGCTTCCTTCCTGGTATGGCTCTGAAATTGAAAATTTCTCCCTGTTCTTGAAGTCAGTGATAACAGGGACAAAAAAGCTGAATAAGAAAAAGTCCATTGGTATATTCCCCTGCCCTCTGAGACTGCTTAACATAGAAATTAATAAATTAGTAAGGGCCCAATATTTAAATAGAACAGGTGTTATAGCACAACAAATAACAAAGCTAAAAAGGAAGAGGAGAAGGCTTTTAGCCTCACTACGTAAAGAAAAAGAGGACGCCATCTGGGTAAAAATAAGAGAAGCTGCTATTAACGGGGAAATGAGGCAATTTTGGTCCCTTGTAGGTGAGGGGTGCGGACTGAGAACTAGCCCTCTACCCATCCCTATTGAGGAACAAATATGGAGGGATTTTGTCTCTAACCTTTATGCAAGCAATAATGCGGTGACTCCCCAAGAATGGCCAATTGAAATGAGTTTACCTTTAGAGCCTTTTACAGAAAAGGACATAGACTTAGCTATCGGGGAAATGAGGCGTTCAGGGGCTATGGGCCCAGATGAATTGCCCATTAACGTACTAAAACAGAACAGGGCTAAATGGAGTACGCTTCTCTGCCCAATTTTCAACATCTGTTTACTAAGAGGTAAGGTCTTACCCTCCTGGAAGGGAAGTATCCTGGTTCCATTGTTTAAAAAGGGAGATCGCCTATCCCCTCAGAACTACCACCAGATTGCATTGCTGGATGCAATCGGCAAAGTTTTTACAAGATGTCTGCTCAAACGAATAAATGCATGGGTGGAGTCTTCAAATATTCTCCCACTCGAGCAGACAGGCTTTAGGAAAAACCATGGGACCATGGACAACTTAACCGCCCTCCAGGTAATAATCGACAAATACATCGGAGCCAGAAAGGGGAGAGTCTATGCGGCATTCATAGATTTCTCCACGGCCTTTGATAAGGTCGACCGACAAGTATTGTGGAGAAAACTATATGCCCTGGGAATGCCTCATAGACTTTTACGTTTGGTACAGGATTTGCATGATAACACGTGGTGCAAAGTGCTGTTGGGGGGAGAAAGGGGCTTATCCCAGCTCATTCCATTGGCGAATGGCCTTAAACAGGGCTGTCTTTTAGCTCCCCTCTTATTTTCCCTTTACGTTAGCGATCTCCCCCTTACTTTATCTGCATGTGAAGGAATTGCGCCACGCCTGGGAGACAGATATATCTCTTGTCTAATGTATGCGGACGATATATTAATTTTAGACCTTACCACAAAAGGTCTTAACAACCGTCTGCATTCATTATACACTTTCCCCGAAGAGCATTTCCTGAAAATAAACATCTCCAAAAGCAAGATAATGTGTATGGAGGGGCGGAAAAAATTGAAGTTGGAGCACATTAGCTGGGAGCTGGGAGGCCAAAAATTAGAAAGAGTAAAAACATATGTATTCCTGGGCAAGGTTGTTAACAGCAACTTGAGCAACAAACCCCACATAGAAAATAGCTCCCGTAAGGCAAAGTCTCAGGGAAATGGCTTAAGAGCATTGTACAAATCAACCGGCAAAAGACACTTTGTCCACCTGCTGGAGGCTTTCCGGGCAAAAGTCCCCCCAACTCTGCTTTACGGCGTAGAATTAATCGACTTTCTCGAATGGGGTTTCTTGGACACTACCGAGGGCATCCTCTTGAGAAGCTTAACATCGGTTAATAATAGTTGCAGTGCAGCATCTCTTCGCTTAGAATTCGGTCTAAGAAGTAGCTGGGCACAGGGCCTAGCAGGAGTTATTCGCTGGGTTATCTGTTCAATCAAAGGAAAACCAGCCACTCTAAGATCCCTAATCACAAAAGAGTTGATGGGCCCCCGAAAAGAGCATTGGATTCTTATAAAGAATTACAGGAAGGCCATTACACTCTTGGACTTGGAGGAAGCCACTCTTTTAGACCTTTCTATGCACCAATTAAAATTAACATTAAAACAAGCCACATGGAAGCTAAGCTACGAAAGGGATCGCAACTTGATTATACAAAAGAAGGGGGTTACGCAAGCTGTTGATTCTTGTTTATTTAGACAAATACAACCTTACGCTTCCTGGAACATACCCCACGGTTTACGCCGTTTTTGGCTGCTTCTTAGGCAGGATCTCCTTCCCTGAATAAGTTGTTGGCCAAATGGCACGGCATATCTAATGTATGTAACTTCTGCAATGTCTCAGTTCAAGACTCTATACACGTCCTGCTAGTTTGTCCAGCATTAATGGCTTATGGCCGTCTCTGGGTAAAGCCTGTATGTGTTCAGTTTGGTATTTTATCTGCAAGATCTCTGATAGATGCTATCTTTAGTCCTCCAAATGAAATTTTTTGTAACAGAATTTTTAATTTTTTCAAATGTTTTTTAGAATTGTATTAGACGAATGGTACGTTAACTTTGTATATTCTTTGCTAGTATAAGTTGTTTACATATGGTTTCATTTTATTATATTTTGTTTGTCACTATGTAATATGTGGATCTCCAAGGAGTTCCAAAATCATATTTAAATAAATAATTGAAATTGAATTGACAATAATAGAGACAGAGTGAGTGAACAAGAGTGAAGAAGTATGAGAAGAGAGGGACTGAGAAAAATAGTGGAAGGAGTAGAGTAATTAAGTAATAGAGAAAGGAATGAGGGAAGTAGCAAAGGCAGGAAAGTAAGGGTTAAAGAAATGAAGCAGTAGAACTAAAAGAAGTTAAATGTGATAGAAATATAACGAAAAGAGTACAAAATATTTACCTTATAATTGTCGATAAGTTAGTCATTTGTTATTTTTATACTTTCAATCTGTGAAAGAGAGAACAAACATTTGAAAAATATTAAAACATGTTTTAAAAATTAGAAAAGACAAGGGAAAAGATTGAAGGACAAACAGTTTTTCAACAACTTTGACACTTACAGAAGCCTCTGCTTCTCCATGCCCCTACACAGTCCTAAAAATATACATTTTAAACTAACAGTATCTTGATGCAGATGAAGTGAGTCCTATCTTGCAACATGGTGCATCTTTTGCATCACTGCTGCATCGGTTTCATGTGGCACGGTTTTTTTACAGCACGACACATCTGCCTAGATGCATCAATTTGTAATTTTGTCGCCTTATAGCAAAACTTTTCCACCGCCACTGCGTCACAAAAGTGACGCACAGTGGCGCAAAAGAGGCATACACCTATCATAAATCTGTCCCTAACATGTTAAATGATTGATTCAGGATGACGATAAGGTGTGGCCTCTCCAAAGGTTTGTTTAAGGTGAGGCCTACTCAGGGTTGCATATCAAATGTATGCTTGTTGAAGAATACAGAGGAGATAATACATGTGAAGGCCTACCAATGAAGTAAATCATGTCCACTTCACTCTTGAACAAAGGCCAGGCCTCTTCTGTGTCCGTGGACAGACCTAAACTTCATCTGCACAATGTCATTCGTAAACTTAGGAAACACAGGTGATGTAATTGAAAAACGTGGAGTTTCTTTTGGTCATTTCACAATCACATCACCTGTGTTGCCTTTGCTTAGGTATCTCATAGTGCAGATGTAGTCCAGCATATGAAACAGTACCCAGAAGTGCAGCAGTGTATGCATCAAAATGATTGTGTTTAAAAAACCCATACAACATAAGAAATCAGAATTCAAAACTCCTTAAAATTAACTTACTTTCCATGATGTCGAAGGATGTCCTATGAACAGCTTACACTCTGTTGTGCTGTTAATATTTTCAGCCCGCCACTGAAAGAAAACCTCCATCGTTTTGAAAAATATGTTACATACGATAAAAGACTTCTCACATTCTACCACATGTTTCCACACGGCCAAATCATGTTAGAGCGATTTACAACTCTTGGAATTCTTGTAAGCAAATCCCGTCATTTTCTATTTTCGCAACTTTCAGAAAGAAAACGTTTAAGATTACTTTCACAATCCTGGACTACTAATATCTTACCCTTCTTGCTCACTCATGTTCTACTTTTCCTATGACACTGATACTGCTTACTATGAAGCAGACTTACTTGCATCAGGTTTATATAGTTGGATTTTTAAAATTACATTATAATCAAAAGTTTGGACCAATAATCTAGACAGCATTGCAGACTTACATTCCCTCTACTCCATGAACCTCTTGAAATTCCTCAGAGCACATCCCGAGATTCTTTCCCTAAAATTTTGGTTTTAAAAACACCAGGTAAGAATTTTTAAGGTCATACGGCAATTTTTTTTTTGAAAGTTATAACAGAATCGTTGCAGAATGACCAGCCGTTTCTAGACTTTAAATATGCTGTGCAATGTCCTGATGTTGTTGAAGGACCGTCATGATATATAATTGCTGCAGTTACAAAAGTCCTTCCTGATATTGATAACTGCGAAGCAACAACATTTTTTATTAAAGTTGTCAATTTTGTTCCATCAGGCCTACATCGTTGGAACATTAAAATGACATACTGGCCATATCTTCGTATAAATAATGTTGACATCATTTCAGATTTACATTGGCTACACTCCATGTTGTGATCAGCTGCTTTTACTAGCTTATTAAAGGACACTGATTCACTGTCTGGGAAAGTTAAATATATAAATCTTTCTGAGTCTACACTAGTAGTACTTGATACCCTACAGTTCTCGCAGTCATGCTGCCATTCATAAGAAAGCCCAAACAGGTGATCTACATCTACACCCTCATCTTGCAATACATCAAGCATATACATTAAAAACTCCTGACAATCCTGCTGAATATTTTCAGAGAAGTCTGTTTTACCTGAACATTCGTCTAACAGATAACGAACTTCAGACACACTTTCTACTTTTGTTCTATCACTGCTACATTTCTCTAACACAGAATTCAACAAACAGCATAAACTTTGTTCTGAATTGATCACAATCTGTTCTTTTAAAGTCTCTAGTGAAAAGACAACATTAACAACTACATTAGCATAGCAGTTGACACCAGAACTGTTTTCAAATTGAAAACCAACAACATCTTCAACAGAATCCGTTTTCTTTCTGCTTACAATTTTCGGTTCATCGACTTTTAGTCTTTTTCCTACAACCTCCCTACTATTACTGATATTTCTTCGTTTCCGGCCTACCACACGTTTCTCAAACATAGGATATTGAGGCAAATGAGGCGCATACTCTCTTCTTAACCTATTGTATTCCTCAACACAATCTAGATCCGCACAAATGTTTGTGACATCACAGTCAATCAAGTACAATCCCGATAAAGTTCTAACTCGTGACAATGCCACATATGCCATACCCTCCTTGAACACAGAACTGCCAATATTCACCAATGCACTGTCTACACTTAAACCTTGCGATTTATGGATTGTCACCGCATATGCCAAGCAAACAGGAAACTGCTTACGGCGAACATATAAGTCTTTAACAAGCAAAAACCTAGCAGAGCAACGACCAATTAGCTGTACTTCCTCAATGCCATCAAATTTAATTTTTAAAAATTCAATTCCATCTCTACTTCTGTATTTCTCAAAATCAACAACATTACCCATTGATCCATTTACCAGACCTCTTTCAACATGTAAATTCCTTCTCAAAATTATTCGGCAATTTAAGCACACATTCCAAGTCTTTTCAAAACCCGCAGTTTTAGATATAGACTTCTCTAATGAATCCAATTTAGATTTCAAATTCTCAGACAAAACAATTGTTGATCCCATATGCTCTACTCTGTCAATAGCTTCCAGTTTCACAATCTCTTGCTTTTCTAAATACAACATTTTGTTGTTGAAGATGGCACATTCTGCAAGAGTTGGCATCAAACATATTCCGGATTTCTTCTCAGTAATTTTCTGAAAAATATTCTCAGGCACAACGTCTTGTTCTGGATATAAATTTGACAGTAATCGTGCATGTAAAGCTTCTTTCCCACGCTCAGACACTTTTCCAATTCTAACATCTTGTAGAATATTCTTGTAATCTTCATCCTTCGCCTGACGCATATTTTCATGCAGTTCAGCATAATTGAAGTTTAACCATATATTGACGTTGCCAATGCTCCCTAGGCACTTCCTGGTATCTTCATGCATGAGCATTTTGAACACAGGTTGTCCTTTCACTGGTGTAAGCTGCAGAAGATCTCCGAAAACAATGATGTGTTTGCCACCAAATAACACATCATACTCAGTTTTAAGAACTTCTTGCATTCTCAAATGCACAAAGGCAAGCATGACATTGGAAACCATGCTTACTTCGTCAATGATAAGAAGTTTCATTTTCCTCAAGACTCTTGAAACTTCACAACAAGCATCTCCAGATAACTTGTGGTATTGTAATTTGTTGTCATGCTCCACTGGCAGCATCAGTAGACGATGCAAAGTAATACCTTTAATGTTATGTGCTGCCAGTCCAGTTGGAGCGGTGACAACACAAGACAGCGATGACTCAGTCCTTTCCTGCAGATAACATGAAATTGCTTTAATGAGGAAACTTTTTCCAGTTCCCGCTTCTCCACTCACGTACAGTCGCACAGGCTTCAACGACGTACATGAGCACTCTTTCTTCTCATGACTTAATCCATGATCAATTTGCTTGGTAACTTCGTCATATATTTTCCTCTGCTCAACGTTGAGTTGTTTTTCCAAGACTTCTAAGTTAACCGCATCCTTCTGAGCATGTGCCATGGCTTTTTCCACTTCATTCATAGCAGTGGCAGCTTCATTTTCGATAACAGGTCCTCCTAGTGGATCCTGACTCAATGAAACAGAACTCTGACTGTCCTGAGAACTGTCTCTGGCAATCTCGGCTGCAATCGTTGCTTCCTGCTCAATTTCCAAAGTCAACATTTCTTGACATTCTATGGTGTCGTTGGCGGCAGTGAAAGTGTCTTCGTAACAGAGGAAATCTCCAAACAGTTCCTCTTCTGCACGCCAAGGCTTGAAAAGTTGCAAGAGTGCTAAATAGAAAAACTCCTTTTTTTCTGGAGATTTGCCACTCAATTTTCGATGGTTTACCAAGTGGCATTTTCTTTGCTTGACCAGACATCCCTCACTTCCAATTACAGCATATACTCCTTTCTTAATATCTTCTTTGATATTCCTCTTGAATATGTAATTTTGTAGAACCTCATACAGACAAACATTCTCGAGGTGACTGCTTCGATTTGGATAATATGTATCCAACATGTTGGTCTTCAAAATGTCGGTACTGTTTGGCTCCTTTTCCGCCAAATACTCAATTTCCCGCACAGGTTTCAGAACTCGATTACGCGTTGCAGCAAGACCAAGACTCGCCCAAACGATACTCCTGGATTTGGCATAGAGACTTGCTGAAGACAACCGGTCAGAACATTCGTAAGCTCCGATTTCTCAATGCGACAACATCTTCAGACTGAAACTGTACAACTTCTTGCTGAGGCTCTTTTCATGGGAAATGTCCTCCCACATATCCTTCAAGTCTGTCTTTTCTTTTTTGGTGATGTAAGATGTCACATACCGAGCCACAGCCATACAGTTATCAGCCACAAACTGTATATCCATGTTAGCATTCCACATGGACAAAATCACTGGGTTGTAGTCATTGATGTACTTGGACTCTTCGTTCCTTTTCAAATTGTATGCATTTTTGGGTGATTTCCTCGTCACATTATGCCACAGAGAAGACATCAAACTGTTTACTCTTCCTTTAGAAATCACCGGTCGTGGAAAGTTGAAACGACATTTGGTGTAGAACTTGTCCTTGTTTCTGAATTTACGACGACAGTACTTTCCACAACGATGGCTTTGGAAACGTAGAACTTGTTCTCTTAGGCCTTTCTTCTCCTTTGCGTTTGGAAGAGCACACGTAGAATACTGTTCTATGAAACTCATCACTAAGTCATCCGGATCTGTTCCAAATTTAGGTGCATCCTTGATCCACAGCAGCATATGTATATGAGGAGCACCTCTTGCTTGGTACTCCTTTCTCCAGAAGAAATCCAACACCTCTCTAAGAGGTGGATTCTTCTTATTCATGATGAAAGACATCATAGCTTCAAATCTATGATTGAAGTACCTGCATACATTGACTGGATCCAAAGAGCACAGTTCTCCGGGTGTCTTGAATTCGATGTTTTCAATGTTTCCATTTGCCTCTCGTAGAAATTCAAGTAAGTCTTCCCAGCCATGGGGGGCGGAGCTAGCCGGCGTCTATGGCGGACGCGTAAGAGCAGAGCTCCGCGTCGGCGCCAACTATTATCCGACAAAGATCCTTGCTCAGCAAAGAAATCCCAGCGAAAACGGCAGGAATGGTCGACCCTACTCCTTCCGCAACTCCACCCGAAGTTTGGGGCCGATTCGCGCTCGGACACACCATTTTTCAGCGGCTGCGAGGCGGCGAGAGACCAGGCCGCGATCCCCGACCTCGCTTGTGAGCCGAGACCGAGTTACGTGACCCGACATGCGGCCGCGCGGACACGCTGACCTAGACCCCTCCGGGTCCCAGCGAAGGCGGACCCCCAGACTCCACGCCACCTCATCGACACACAGAGTCACCAGCTGGCGGGGGTTCCCGGGCCGCGTGGCGCAGGTCGGGGCCTGACGAGGCGCCATCACCCAGGTCCAGTCGCCGGACGAACCCCACAAGCCCTGAACAGGAGAGCGGCTCGGTACCAACTCAGCCGGCACCCCGGGCGGTGCCCGCAACGAACCGCACACAAAGAGGGCTACGTACTGCTCTCCCGCTGCACCCCCCACCGTGGTGCGGACTTTAGGCTGTCTGGGAAAAGCTACAATGGTGAAGGGAGACAGGACCCAGTCGAAACTGTCGTTCGACCAGCGCCGCCAGAAGGAACCAGGCCCTCCGGCCTCCCAGTCGCCAGGAGCGTCCAATGACCCGGGCTCCTCGCTCTGCGCGGAAATAAAAGGCATGCTCACTACCATGGAGAAGGGCCTGCAGGAAGGTATGTCGGCCATTGGCAACAAGATCGACGCCCTGGCGTATCGCATGGACCGCATGACGGAGAGGGTGGATAAACATGCGGAACGACTCGACATGGCCGAACGCAGACTGACTGAGGCTGAAGAGGCGCAAACGGAGTGGGACGCTGACCGAAAGCAGTTTGGCCGCCTGCTTCAGGTGATACAGGAAAAGTCGGAGGACTTGGAGGCGCGCTCAAGGCGATCCAACATACGAATAACGGGTGTGGCCGAGACGACCCAAATGGGTAAGATGGAACTTTTTGTCGAAAAACGACTTAAGACACTCTTGGGAGACGACACCTTTTCCCCAATGTTTATTGTTGAGCGCGCCCATCGCACCCTTGGACCCAGGCCACCCCCGGGCGCAAACCCCAGGCCGATAATTGCAAAATTATTGAACTACAGAGACAGGGACGCGGCGCTCCACGCGGCCCGCGAGAAGGGGTCACTGCAACACGAGGGGATGAACATATCTTTATACCCTGATTTCACCACCAAAGTGCAGGAAGAACGACGGCGATTTGTCCCGTACAAGCAACAATTGAGGGACCTTGGCCTGGACTACGCTATGTTATACCCGGCGCGGCTGCGCATTAACCGTCAGGGCCACTCTCACTTCTTCACGGATCCCAAAGAACTACAAAAATCCTTGAAGGTGTGGATGAGGGAGAACAGAGGGAACTCAGACACGCGTGCAGCGGAACAATCAGGAGCGGAGGACCTGGAGGAACAGGACTGAGGAGCGAGAGCGCTCTTATGGACACACTGGCAGGCCGCTGCTTCAGGGGCACACATGGCGCCACTCCACTTTGCCACGATACGCTCTCCCCGCTCAGTCTGAACTGTGGAATATCTAGACTCCCTGAGCGCCCTAGAGCGGGGGAGACCTGAGTGATTCGGCTAGGTGCCCCTGGGCCCTCGCACTTGCGGCACACTGCAACCCTGGATGGGCTCAACTGTCCTGGAACCGGACACGATACAGGTCAGAGGCGGCTGGAGGGACGGGAGGGGGGGGGCTCGGACAGAGAGCCGGACCTTGTTATGCACTCCTTGCTTGCTGAGCTTTGCCTCTAAGGCACTGGCGTGAGGGCTATGTATGAACATTGTACGGAGGTCCAGGTGGGACAGTGGACGACGGACAGAACGAGCAGGCTACCTCTGCCCCAGCGCTGCCAGCAGTGACGGCTCAGATTGAGCCAGTTTGAGGTGTTATTGAATGGGATTGCTAGAGGGTGGGGGGGGGACACAGGGGATTCGGTCACACCAGGTTGGGGTCGGTTGACTGTGGGAGGTGGGTGGGGGTTCTTGTTCTGGAGTTCGGAATGTTCGGGGGGGGGTCACATCTGTGTTCTGCAATGTTCCATGCCCTGGAGGGGACCGGTGGTGGGGGCGCATGTGGGAGGGAGGGTTGTTTACTGCTGGTGCTCGTTATATGTTGCCGCTTTTCTAATGGCTGAATCGATACTAGGGGACCCACTGCTTAACACTGAAACCCTCACTGCGTTGACATGGAATGTAAGGGGTTTGAACGACTACCGGAAACTCCGCAAGGTGCTCCACTACCTCCAAAGACACCATGTGGACCTGGCTCTGTTACAGGAGACGCACCTACCCAACACCAGTAGAATGCTCACACATAGAGGTCTTCAGGGTAACTCCACTTATGCGGGCTTCACCTCACACGCTAGGGGAGTTCTCACGTGGGTAAATCCTAAATCTAAACTTTCACTCACGCTACTCAGAGCGGACCCGGAGGGCCGATTTGTGTTAAGCAAATGCACGGGTAAGGGACATAATCTCCTGATCATGAATGTGTATGGCCCGAATTATGACTCCCCAGAATTTTATGCGGCGCTGGCAGGGCACTGTACTGAATGGCCCACAGATAAACTGCTTTGGGGGGGGGACTTTAATTTCACCTTTAGCCCTGAACTTGATAGATCGGGGGGGCCCCCCAGGCGTCCGGCAGCAGCTGCGCAACAAATGCAAGCCGAAATGGTGAGACTGGGGCTGGCGGATGTCTGGAGGGAGCGGCATAGCGCGAGGGGGGGTTACACACACTACTCAGCGTACCACAACCTCCACACTAGGATTGACTACTGGCTCTCCCCTATTACTCTACTGACGATGGTGAGGGATTGCAGAGTCCTCCCGCGGACGCTGTCTGACCACTCCCCCATACTACTGATTCTGAACACACCACAACCTAGAATCCCCCCGGTCACGTGGCGCTTCCCACCGTACTCTCTGTTAGATGAGGCATTCCGGGCAGAACTAGGGGAGGACATAGACACGTTCTTTTCCAATAACGTAGGCACAGTGGATAGCTTCGGAATGGTTTGGGAAACCTTTAAAGTCTATGTTAGGGGTGTCGTCATGGCCAAGCATTCCAGTGTCCTCAGGGCTATCAGGAGTAGACTGTCACTGCTCGAGGGGCGAATTGCGGATTGCGAACGCCAACGACTGACGGACCCGTCCCCGGAGGGGGATGAGACGTTGCGGGGGCTCCTGACAGAGTTCCACGAGGAGGCAGACAGAGAGGTCAGGCACCTAGCGAAATACGCAACGGCCCGCGCATACGGTGAGGGCGACCGGCCGGGTTCTCTGCTAGCCAGGATTATGAAGGGTGCCAGGTGACGCCAGGGTGTCACTGAATTGCGCTCTGCAGACGGGGAGACACTGACATCGCAGGGAGATATTCTGGCGGAATTTAAAGGATTCTACCAAGACCTGTACACCAGCAAGATCTCGGGTGTGGAGAGCCACATAGACAATTACTTAGACTACATCAAAATGCCGTTCTTAGAGAACTGGCAGAGGGAATTCCTGATGTCCCCTATACTCCGAGAGGAGATTGCGGACGCCCTAGACAGCATGAGGTCAGGCAGTGCGCCCGGAATCGATGGATTGACCGTCGCCTTTTATAAGGCGTACAAGGACAAGCTGCTCCCTTATCTCTCCACCCTCTTTGATGAGATCTGCGAGTATGGTGCGATGCCCCCTTCTATGAGAGAAGCACTCATAGTGACGATTTTGAAACCTGGCAAGCCGCCTGACCTCCCGGGGTCCTACCACCCCTTGTCCCTTATCAACGTCGATGCGAAGCTGTACGCTAAGGTACTGGCAAACAGACTAGCGCTTGTCGCCCCAGAATTAGTTGCCCCAGAACAGGCGGGTTTCATCCCGGCCAGAAACCTAACGTACAACATCAGAACGGTTATGGGAGCCATCCAACACACCAAACATGACACCAAGGCCATCGCTGTCTTCTTAGATATGGAGAAGGCGTTCGACTCCGTGGAGTGGACATTCATGCGCAAAGTCCTCAGGAAACTGGGACTGGGGGACCTTTTCCTCCAACTCCTCGGCGCACTTTATCACCAACCCACTGCGAGAGTTCGGCTGGGTGACGCCGTTTCGGAGGCGTTCACTGTGAGCCGAGGCACGAGACAGGGCTGCCCCCTCTCGCCACTACTGTACGCGCTGGTCGCGGAACCGCTGGCTTGCGCGATGCGGGAATACCACTCCTACGAAGCCATCAGCTACCCTACCTACAAGATCGGTATCTCCACATATGCGGACGACACGTTGTTGTACGTCAGGGACCCGGTGAACAACCTCTCATCGGTCCTGCGGGAGGTGGTACGGTTTGGGGCCCTTTCGGGACTGAAGGTGAACTGGCCAAAGTCAGTGGCTTTCCCTCTGACCCCTGTTACCGAACCCTTTGAGATGGACTACCCGCTACAATGGTCCACGGACCCGGTCAGAGACCCAGACATAGTGTTACGCGAAAACTACGGTGTTGCCTATAGTAAACTAGTTGACGATGTTGAGCTCTGGATTAAGCTTCCGCTATCTTTAATGGGCCGCATTGCCTTGATGAAGATGGTGGTCCTCCCGAGATTTTTGTTCCTCTTTAATAACCTCCCGATTGTCCTCTCCAGGGCTTTCTTCACGACCTTAAACAAACTCCTTATCAGGCTCGCCTGGGCCGGGAAACAACCTAGAATCCAATGGAAGGTGCTTCAGCTCCCATACGAGCAAGGGGGGCTGGCTGCCCCAGATCTAGAACGTTACTATAGGATAGCGCAGGCCTCCCACCTCCATACCTGGATACACGGCGACCCGGATATCCCGCATGTGATTCTGGAACGCCTTTTCGCGGCCCCTACTCCACTCCCGGCGACTATCTGCAGCCCTGCCGACCGCAGAGTGGGCACACTGGATTCCATCCATTCCACTAACCACGCTTGGAACTCCATAATACAGAGGCAAGATAAGATACTACTGTACGCGCCCAATATGCCGATACATTGGGCCCTTTGGCTTCCTACTTTAGCGGAACCTGGCGTACACAAAGGCCTAGCTGATCTAGGGGCGCACACGCTGGGGGACCTTTTCCAACTTGGCAAAGTTAAGACGTGGGATCAGCTGGTGCGGGGGCTTGACCACCCCTCCCTGCTCCATCGCTTCCAGTATCACAGGGTGCGCAGCGCCCTGCTGGACTTTCTAGGCCCCGATATGGAGGAACCCCCTGCGATACCAGAGCTAGAGTATGTCATTTGCACAGAGTCCCCGAAGAAGCTTACTTCTAAGCTTTACAATATGGGTCACGCCCACACGGCATTGCAGTACACAAGGGCGCGACTGGCCTGGCAGTCCGATTTAGACATGCACATTGACGATGGAATGTGGACGTACTGCTGCGCGGCCACCAGGCGGATCTCGCTGAATGGGAGACACCGCCTTCTTCACTTTAAATTCCTGCAACGAGTATATTATACACCTAAAAGATTACATCGCTATGGGCTTCGCGACTCACCCCGCTGCGAGAGATGCCGCGCCCCAGTAGCGGACTTCATGCACGTGGCCTGGCTATGTCCGGGAATCAGTAAGTTCTGGACGACTATTTTTGAGGAACTAAGCAAAATAACGGGACTGGAACTGGACGCTGACCCGACACTCGCTCTGCTGGGCTATACGAGGAATGTGCCGGCGCCGGTGCGTAAACTGGTCAGCATGGGCATACTGCTTGCCAAACGGGTCGTGGCCTCCTGTTGGATGAAGGGTCCGCTCCCGACTCTCAAGCGGTGGACTAACGACATGCTGTACTGTAACACGCAGGCGGAGACATATAGCAAATTGCTCCCTCCCCGTAGCCGCCCCAAAAATTTCTGGGAGCTCTATCGCACCTATCTCTACTCCAGGGTGGACGATGACGACTTGGCCTCGGGAGGGGATGAGGGCCAGGAGGGCGCAGCGAACATAGATCCCCCCTGATTCCAGCGGCAGTACCGCTTGCTAGACAGCGCTACCAAGTTAGGTAGAGGTTCAGCCATTCCCAGCCTTGCGGGATCATACATACACCTGGGCACTCAGCAGGAAATGCACACCACCACACCACACACCTCTCCAACAGATTACACCTTACACCACAGGGAACATGCAGACTAGGGACCGGTTACTAGAGGGCGGGGTTGGGGGTTGGGTTGTTAGTTGGGAGAAAATATAAAATTTTACAGAAATGTCTGACTGTACACAGCGCACGATGCAATACTACTGGCATTCCATCCTGGGACCTTCACCGACCGGCCTGTACACTGGACAATTCCAAGTTGGGAGCTTCTTCTTGGTACCCTTGTTGTAAACACTACTATCTCATTGGTAAGAAGACCTGGCCTACCGCCGGCCCGAGAAGGGATGTAGGTGAAGGGCCCTGTATGCAATGAAATGTGCTTTTGTTTGATAAATAAAAATAAAAATAAAAAAAAAGTCTTCCCAGCCATACTCGGCACAGCTCAGAGTGAGGAACCATGTCGGAGTTCCTAAGTTCCTCAGCATACATTTTAAATCACCATGACGACGGTACCAGTACTCATTAGTACCACGCTGACACGCCATGAGATTAATTAGGTGAGAATCCAAAATACTGTCTTGGACATTGACTTTATCCATAAAGTCACTTGCCGAGATGTTTCGCATCTGTATACCACTTTTCAAGATGTGGTTCACTGCATATGACAGTCCAGACAGATTGCTTTCAAACAGGAGATGAAACAAATAGGGAATGCATTGTCGAAACCTAGCATCTTCTGCATACAATCGTAAAGTCCGGTATTCAGAAGCAGGAATTTGATGAGGTCGCTCATCATATCTTCCTCCTTGACCTGTTGGAAATAGCTGTGGGAAACACCGAGCTTCTAAACTTTCCTCCCAAACACTAATGGGACTCCCTTTGGCTTGTTTCATTTGAAACAACTCAATAGCATTCCCCATGACTTCCTTGGAATGCAAAGGATGAACACTATAATGTTCATATATTGCTTCACTTTTAGAGGCTTCTACTTTCTCAATTTGGCCAGCACATAAATCGCTATCCTCTTCATCACTTACTTCCTCTTCTGCAACATATACATTCTTATAGTACTTATTATTTTTTTTCAAATACAATGTTGCCTTTTTGACTTTCCTAACATCCACTAAATCTTGCCATATTTTCTTATTCTTTGTCGGAACCCCATTAACTAAGATAACCAGATGTTCCTCTTCCACTTTTTCTACTCCAATTGTGTTAATGTTTTTGTTCAAATCTAGAGGCAAATAAACAACTCTTCCCTTTAATCCTCTCTGTAAATCTGATGGAGGCAACTTCCCTGTCTTTGGCTCCATTCTTACAATAGCCTGAAAGGGATGGATACTTCGAATCAAAATAGATTCATAAGTATTTAAATCCTTCAATTCAGAAGGAATCTCAACCAATTCCAGATTATTATGAACCGCCCTAGCTGGCATCTGGTTTTGGTTTAATTTGTTACAACAATAAGTACACACACGTTGATCCGATCCCAAATCAAAACAATTTTCTACCATTAAGTATGTTGCGAAATCCTTCCATTCACTATTATTTTCCCTTTCAGTTTTTACATATAAATCCACTAACTTAATCTGATTCTTATAATAAGTGCGTCGACAACACACACAAGTGAAATTAGGCCTCTCACTTGATTTCAGCTGGAACGTAGCAATTTCCTTCTGAAAATTATCTGTACTAGAAACCTGTACATTATCTTCAACATTACCCTCTACTTCTGGGTCAATTTGAACATTCTCATCTTTACTTCCAAAGTAACAAAACTCAATTTCTTCACAAATATTCTTCACATCTATTTCAGAACCATGGAAAAGAGCAGCACATAACTGTTGAAGCATAATTGCTGGACTCTTAGCATAATACAACATTCTCACTAATTTCCTCACTTTATTATGATGCACTGCTAGCATCCTGAAATGATGAAAAACACTCTGGCATACTCTCCTGGAAGGACAAGCCAGTGAATGACCATGCAAACCTGTCACTTCTCTCACTCTGCAAGGATCTAATTCTTGCAAAAACTTCATTTTCTGCTTCAAACTTTTCTTATTAAATGTCCGTACAAAATCACAAAGCAAATTGATGGAATCCTGTCGCACACTGCAAATACTACTACACTTCCAAATGTACACAGGACCCTTAGGACGTCTTCCTAAAACCTCATTACCTAACACCTCTTCTGTCTCTGTTGTCACAAGTTTTTCTTTTTCAACTGGACAACCATCTTTCACTTAATAAGCTCGACCACTGGTGTCAACTGCAAGCACCAAATCATTATCCTGGAAATAACTCTCCTCATTAAAAAATGCCTCACAACTTGAACTATGCATCCATTCTCCGGAAAAAACTTCACAAAAATTACTACGATTAACTACTCTCTTCCATCTACTATTTGATTTGAAATCAGAAATTACCTTGTTTAGTTTCCTAATTCTATTGATTACCAAAATAAATAACTTTCGCTTAATTTCGAAAGCCTGATCAATAATTTTCTCTACATTTTTCTTTTTCTTATAAAATGCCACTTTCTGTTGGCCTTTCTTAATATTTTTTAACAAATTGACTATTATCCTGTTGCGGATCATACGTTTTCGAATGTCCCTAAACTGTTGTTTCCTTCTACTATCATGCACAGAGTTATCTCTTGCTCTAGCAGTAACATTTTTGATTGGTCTTATTGGTCTTTCCTTTCCGTTTAAATTGCTTCTCTTTTTCTGGACTGAAACATTTTCTGTAGAAATACTTTTTTTATTACAAATATTTCTTATGAATGATTTCGTGGTCTTACCCGGAGCTTTCTTGGTGACTTGACAAGTTTTTTTTGTAGAGGACTGCTGCAGTAATAGATGAACCTGCATCTTTGACGTTTTGAAGCCTTTCTAATTCGATTCTTAGTTGGCATTTTCAAATTTTGAAATGATCTGCAGTTGAATCTGTGGTAAAATATAATAAAAAATGTTATTAACCACTATTACCAAACAGTAAATCAATAACAGTCATCAAAAACTTAACACCCTGCTTGTTATTTTACAGCATGACACATCTGCCTAGATGCATCAAGTTGTAAATATGTCGCCACATAGCAAATCTTTTGCACCGCCACTGCGTCACAAAAGTGACGCACAGTGGTACAAAACAGGCATACACCTATCATAAATCTGTCCCTAACATTTTAAATGATTGATTCAGGATGACGATAAGGTGTGGCCTATCCAGAGGTTTGTTTGAGGTGAGGCCTACTCACGGTTGCGGATGAGATTTACGCTTGTTGAAGAATACAGAGGAGATAATACATGTGAAGGCCTACCAATGAAGTAAGTCATGTCCACTTCACTCTTGAACAAAGGCCAGATCTCTTTTGTGTCCGTCGACAGACCTAAACTTCATCTGCACAATGTTATTCATAAACTTAGGAAACACAGGTGATGTAATTGAAAAATGTGGAGTTTCTTTTCCTCAATTCACAATTACATCACCTGTGTTTCCTCAGTGACTTAAAATGTCCTTAAGACACATGAAATCGTTTTTTGATTGCCCTTGCACCATTTTTGGGTCATTTTTAACATGGCTATGTAACTCCAAGAATCAAAATCTAAATTTGCCAAGCACAGGTGGGAGCATATTTACAAGAAACTTGCCCCACGGAGAAAGCTCTTCAATTTAAATGGGAAAAAATAACATCATAGACACTCAAATGCCTTATAAATATGCCCCAAACAACCTATGAAGCTCTAGCAGTACATATCCAGAAATGTAATTGATTTCAAAAAACGTTTTTAAACACAACATATAAATCAATTGTATACCTACATTCAAGAGAACATGACTTAAAATGTCCTTAAGACACATGATTGCGTTTTTTGATTGCCCTTGCACCATTTTTGGGTCACTATTAACATGGCTATGTAACTCCAAGAATCAAAATCTAAATTTGCCAAGCACAGGCGGGAGCATATTTACAAGGAACTTGCCCCACGAAGAAAGCTCTTAAATTTAAATGGAAAAAATAACATCATAGACACTCAAATGCCTTATAAATATGCCCCAAACAACCTATGAAGCTCTAGCAGTACATATCCAGAAATGTAATTGATTTCAAAAAACGTTTTTAAACACAACATATAAATCAATTGTATACCTACATTCAAGAGGAAATTACTTAAAATGTCCTTAAGACACATGAAAGCGTTTTTTGATTGCCCTTGCACCATTTTTGGGTCATTTTTAACATGGCTATGTAACTCCAAGAATCAAAATCTAAATTTGCCAAGCACAGGTGGGAGCATAATTACAAGAAACTTGCCCCATGGAGAAAGCTCTTCAATTTAAGTGGGAAAAATAACATCATAGACACTCAAATGCCTTATAAATATGCCCCAAACAACCTATGAAGCTCTAGCAGTACATATCCAGAAATGTAATTGATTTCATAAAACGTTTTTAAACACAACATATAAATCAATTGTATACCTACATTCAAGAGGAAATGACTTAAAATGTCCTTAAGACACATGAAAGCGTTTTTTGATTGCCCTTGCACCATTTTTGGGTCATTTTTTACATGGCTATGTAACTCCAAGAATCAAAATCTAAATTTGCCAAGCACAGGTGGGAGCATATTTACAAGAAACTTGACCCATGGAGAAAGCTCTTCAATTTAAATGGGAAAAATAACATCATAGACATTCAAATGCCTTATAAATATGGCCCAAACAACCTATGAAGCTCTAGCAGTACATATCCAGAAATGTAATTGATTTCAAAAAACGTTTTTAAACACAACATATCTGTTTCAGCTTACATGAGAGACCACGAAATGGGCTCCATGTACAACAATAACTTGCGTTACTGCATGCAAGATATCTACACAGAATGTGCAATTACAATTTCTCAAAGAAACAAAATCTATTTGCATATCACTTGAGACAAAGCAACATTTTAAAAACACAGCTTTCTTCATAATTTTCTCCTTAAATCATACTATTCTCTATCTAAATTAAATAAATCTTTTCTCACCTTAGCAAATACTTTTTGAGTTTTAAAACAGTCTCAGAAATACACCAAATTGTCTTCAGCAGAACAAAGAGTATGCACTCCAGAGGCTGCAGCTATAGAAAGCACAGAAATGCTGATATTCATTACACATATCTCTCATGTTAGCCAATCAAAACTCTTCCCTCACTTTTTTCAAATCAAAACCATTGCCCTCTCTGCCTTTTTTGCATAGCAACCACCTCCTGAAAGACCTCTGATGTTTGCAAGTTCACACAACAATGTTTCAATTGAACTCTGAACTCTCAGTGCACCTGCGTATCCAGTGCAATCTTTCATTAAATGTTTTTTCCTTGACCATTCAAATTACATCTTTCAAAGAACACATCCATGCACCCTAAATTTCTGTTTTCAGAAATGGAAATCCACCAATCACTGCTAGTGAATCATTAGCACTGAAACTCCACAGTTTTTTTTTCTTTACAAACTCCTACTGTTTCATCTGCCATTTCATTACCACACTTCATCTGACTGCAGCAGAAACTTCTCTCACCATGTTTACTGTCTGGATTGTTGGACATAGTTACATCTACTGGGCTCAAAGGTATGCTGAGAACAGAAATTTACCTAACCTCAATTTACAAGATGTGGAAATTAAGTGGTTTGGCCACAGAGGATTAAAATGTCACCAATTGATACCATTGGTGAAAACCTTTATGCATTTGCCAAACCCTGACCTGTTAATTGTGCACTGTGGAGGTAATGATTTGGGCACTTTGACTGGAGTAGGTCTGGAAATGCTTTTAAAGGACACCTTTGAGCAATTAATGGCACTTTTTCCTCAAACTGCCTTGGTATATTCAAATATATTCCAAAGACAGAAATGGAGGTGGTCCAACCAATTTTGTCCACAAATTGAGAAGTCGAGGAAGCATGTAAACAAATCTGTTTCAGCTTACATGAGAGACCATGGAATGGGCTCCATGTACAACAATAACTTGCGTTACTACATGCAAGATATCTACAGAGGAGATGGAGTTCACTTCTCAGATGAGGGCAACAGAATTTTCATTCTGAATTTAAGACTGTGCATTGGTACCTACTTATAAGTACCTAAATGTACCATAATCCCAAAAGCTCTTCTCAGAGCTACCCTACATCTGATCACTCACAATTATTATTTTTTTCTAACTTTTTTCACTAATTTTCAACAAAGTACGCTCCCCGGGGCGCTATCCGGTACCGAAAGCTAACCTCGCGGAATTTCATAAAAAATTTTTTTTTTCGCACATATAAGCCTCCTCAGCCACCCTCAGAAAACCTAGGGGGTCAAGATAAGTCTACCGTGCCCCCTTCTACCCATTCTGAACATTATTTGCCCTCCATCTTGTATCTTAATTCGACCGAAACACAAAATGGTGGCCTCCCGTAACGCTGCTGGTTCGCGAACCGGGACGCTTCCCGGGAAGCGGTCCAATAAAAAAGGTGGGAAAGTAATTTACAGAAAAACGACTGGAGACACTCTCACCAAATATAGATTAGCTCATACTACATACCAATCCCTTTCATTTTCACAAATTTGATTGAAATTCCATTTAGCCATTTAGCCTGTAGACCTCTCTAAATACCGTGAGGTAAATTACTTCACAAAACACATCTGAAGTGTTGGAATTGACAACCAATGAAAATGTTACTTTCATTTTCTACTTTTATTACCTGACATTTGATTGGTTATATACCTGAATATATATAAAGGAAGAGAAGGAAACACAGCCAGTTTGACTACTACTTCTTGTTGTACATTTCAATTGGATTTTCACTAATAACTTCAACTTCTTTGTAAAGGTAAGTTGTTATTTTTAAAACTGAAGTATATTGTGCACTATAAGTTAATATGGTAAACTTTTTCTGATAGTTATATACTATCCCTCTGTAGTAGTTATAGATTTAGATAGACTTCTCTGTTATAGTTATGGATGGAGTTAGGCTTCTCTTGTATAATTATGAATTTACTTACGTTAAATCACATACACTTTTTTATATTCCTACTTCCACTCTGATACTATACACTGCCCAAAGATAAATTCACTGATAAAAACTGCCTATCTAAAATTAATCCCAACAGTGCCCTATCTCTACTAATATATATTTTTTTCATCCAAATTTCAGGCAAAATGGAAGGCGAACACAAAGTTGAATTTCAAATTTTCCTGCAAGAGAGCAGCCAAGAAATAATTGATCCAAATTATATAGAATTTATGGATGAAACTTGGGACCAAGAACTACTGCAATGTGTGCAAGCAGTAGATGACCTCCTTCAAAATGAGGACATTTTACACCCTCAGAGATTACAAACTATGTTCAATGAAAATAATGACATTTCAGACAGTGAAATGTTAGAAAGTTTATTAAATTTTGAAACACAATCACAATAATAAATAATTGCTTAAAAAATAAAGAAATTAAAAAATAATCAACAAAACCAACAATCAATTAACATACAGTATTTGAAAAGTCCATCATTCTTTTTTCCTTATAGTACGCTCCCCAGAACGCTTCCCGGTTCGCGAACCGGGCGCTCCCCACGCAAATGTTTTTTATTTTTTTATTTTTTTTGCCCTGCGGGGCCCTTTTAAAACCTCCACATAAAACCTAGGGGGTCAGGGAGGATCTACTATGCCCCCTTATGGTCATTTCCCCCTTTGTTTTGGCCTCCTCTTGTCTCTCTATCCTACCGAGAGACAAGATGGCGGCCGCTCCGGACTGTTTAGAATGTTGACAGACACCGAAGAGCCAATCAGCTTCGCTTCGCGAAGTTCCATTACGCGTCAAGTACGCGAACCGGAGCGCTGCCCAGAGCGCGCTTACAGATATATATCTTTTTTTGAACGTTAATTTCTCAAAATCCACTGAAGCCGATATATTGAGACCTAGCAAAGGCACATCGGGCTAACAGTCCCTACAATTTTGCCAAGTTTCGTGCAAATCCATTCAGCCGTTCGAGCTAAAAGTGAGGCCAACCGCCCTATGGAAATTAACATCGGAAAAACGCGTTTTGGGACCCCCCTTTTTTCTCGGCCCCCCTTGACAAACCCCCCCCAAATTTTCAGGGGCTGCTCAGAAACAAAATGTTCCATTTTCCTGAAAATTTCAGCCAATATATATATATATATATATATTACCTACTGGCGGTCGCCAGTAGGTATATATAGTTAGGATTTTTTCTCTATGGGACTTTTGAAAATTCTATGTCTAATAACTTTGGCGTTTGTGGGCGGAATCGGCTGAAATTGTCAGGAGAATGACACATTTTGTTTCTGAGCAGCCCCTGAGAATTTGGGGGGGTTTCGTCAAGGGGGGGCCGAGAAAAAAGGGGGGTCCCAAAACACGTTTTTCCCATTCATTTTTCCATAGGGCGTTTGGCCTCACTTTTAGCTCGAACGGCTGAATGGATTTGCACGAAACTTGGCAAAATTGTAGGGACTGTTAGCCCGATGTGCTTTTGCTGGGTCTCAATATATGTGCTCCAGTGGATTTTGAGAAATTAACGTTTTAAAAAACAGATATATCTGTGACAGCGTCCCGGTTAGCGCTCCGGTTCGCGTACTTTTCGCGTTACGGAACTTTGCGAAATGAAGCTGATTGGCTCTCCGGTGTCTGTCAACATTCTAAACAGTCCGGAACGGCCACCATCTTGTCTCTCGGTAGGATCGAGAGTCAAGAGGAGGAGAAAAACAAAGGGGGAATTTAATGAAAGGGGGCAAGGTAGACCCTTCTTGATCCCCTAGGAATGATGTTGGGGTTATTAAAGGGTCCCGTGGGGCAAATAAAAAAAAAATGATTTTTCGCGGTAGAAGGGCTTTCCAGTTCGCGAACCGGGTCGCGAAACGGGAATTCGCCATTTTGTGTTTCGTTTTAATTAAATTACAAGATGGAGGAAAATAAATGTGAGAAATGGGTATAAGGGGGTACGGGAGACGTATCCTGACCCCCTATGTTTTCTGAGGGTGGCTGAGGATGCTCATATATGTTGATACATGTCTTCCAGCGGCTGCGCGTGAGCGTTTTTTTTTTTTTTTTGCTACGTGACGTCTGTTAACGTTTGATTCGAAGGAAATCAGGAAGTGTTGACCGCCATTTTGACACTGTGAGTAAATATATTGTTAAAAATAATTTTATAAATGAATCCGTATTGATAAACATTGTCTGCGCCATCTTGCCTTTTTTCCAATGCCACACTTTTGTCGTGCACGGCAGCCATTTTAGATGCCTTGACCAGACCCACTCTCTGCACGCCGCTGATCCTCAGGATGACTGATCATGTCATGAATAATGTAATATGTGACATGATCAGCAGTGGATTGCGGGTGCGCGATATATAGTTAGTGCAACTAACTATATATGAAATTTCAATGGTTTTGTGTGAGTAAAATAAGGTTTTGTAAATGCTAATTCCTAACTATATATGGTCTATAACCCATGGTTTTTTCAAGGAATTTTCAAGCTTTTGTAAATGCTAATTCCTAACTATATATGGTCTATAACCTATGGTTTTTTCAGTGAATATATATATATATATATATATATATATATATATATATATATATATATATATATATATATATATATATTGCTTCACGCAGCAGACACTTCTTTGGCTTGCAAAAATGAAAGGAACACAAGGAGCCGATTTTAAAGCTTAGGAATGTTTATTCGGTGCATTAATCTTCTCCCCCCTATCGACAAACGCGTTTCGCCTCGCGGCTTTTTCAATGCGACTACCATTGTGCAACACAACCGTTTTTAACCCTCCATGCGTTGTCATAGCCATGAAAACAAACGATGGACATCTCACCAACCCGAATGATGTAAATTGTACGGTGGCCATCTTACAGTGGGTTAATATAGTACAAACAATATATTGAGTTCGTTTTTAAAGTGCAAGTGCAAAATCAAAACATAAATTTGAACCAAAATTAAGGAGTTAAAAACAATTTCATTAACAGGCATGTTTTTGTATGCAAAAAATGCATTACTTGCAATATGAGCTGCCTGTTATAATTTTAGACCACTACAGGGACAGAGAAAAACCTGGACAATATCTACACCATTCGTAAATAAGGACCAATTTCTCTGTCACAGAGCCTGTTGCGGTTGCAAAATTGTGCCCTGGTTAGGCTTGTTATTTCATCTATGTCTAGAAGAAACTTGCTGCTTATAAAAGTCTCCTTTTTGATTATTTCATATTAAGCAGCAGTTTGTACCGTAAAGGAATTCAGGGAGTAGAAAAAAATATATATATATTTATACATTTATGCCTAATTTTTACAATGAAGCTGTGTCTGTCCTCTAGATATAGCAAGACCACTTTTTACTCAAGGTGAGTCCAAAGTTCTTCATCATTATTGAGTCCTGCCGGACTCATACTTTGGAGCTCTATAATGTAACAGGACTCTTTGGCTCTGGGTTTTTTCAGCCTGTCTCCACCCCTTTCATGCTTTTCTACCCCGTCGATACAATAATATTGTAACAGATCCCTGTTACTTTGGTGATGTAGTTCAAAGTGTCTTGCGACGGGGTAGGTTGGATCTTTGTTCGATATGGCCCGCATGTGTTCTAATATTCGTTTTTTAGTGGGGTTCTTTGTGCTGCCAATATATCTTTTTTACATGGACAGATGAGACCGTATATGGTATATTCAGAGTTACAATTATAAAACATTTTGATTGTTCTTATTGGCCTAGGGTCCCCTGGCCTACCTTCAAAAGTGGTGACTTTTTAACTAAATTTACAGGCTTTGCATTTCCGACATGGAAAGAAGCAATTTATCCCCAGTTTGTTCTGTTTTGTGTTGGGTTTAGTAAAGTGGCTATGTATTAGATGGTCTCCGATTGAAGGACATCTTTTATATGTGATGGGAGGGCGCTGTGGAATATGATCTTTCAATATGTTATCGGTTTGAAGGATATGCCAATTCTTTTTGAAAATTTGAATTATTTGGGCAGATTTGTCATTGTACATAGTGATCATTTGTACAATGCTTTCATCAGTTTTAGTTGTTTTATTTTTGGAGGACAGTAATGTTTTCCTCTCAATTTTCTGCACCTTTAATTCAGCAGTTTTTAAATATGCTTCCCTATATCCTCTGTCTGTAAAGCGTGTCAATGCATCATTTTTAGCACTTGTATAGCTTTCCTCGGTGGTACAGTTGTGCTTTAGGCGCAAAAGTTCCCTGCAGGGTATGCTTTTGATCAGGCTGGTTGGATGATGACTGCCTGCGTGCAAAACTGCATTGCCCGCAGTCGGTTTTCTGAAAAGACGGGTTAGTAAGGCATTGTTTTCAATATAGACTTGAAGGTCCAGATAATTGACCGTACTATTGCTGGTATTCCCTGTAAAAATCAGGTTTAAGTCGTTATTATTTAGAGATGCGATATACTCCTCCACTGAGGGTCGATCGCCTCTCCATATAATAAACAGATCGTCAATATATCGCGACCAAAGCACAATCCTGTCCAACCATTCATCATTGGCCTCCCCCCAGGCTACGTGCTTCTCCCACCAGCCGACGAAGAGGTTCGCGTAGCTGGGGGTGAAGCACGTACCCATCGCTGTACCTCGGTTTTGTATGTACAGTTGCCCACCAAATATGAAGATGTTGTTATGGAGACAATATGAGACCATATGTAGAAGCATTTCATTGTGTTGTGTAAATTTTGGATGTTTTTGACCCAAGAACCATCTTATTGCTGTTAAACCATCTGAATGACTAATACAGGTGTATAAACTTATGATGTCCAAGGTTATAAGCAATACATCTTCTTCCCATCTAACTCCTTCTATGTGTCTGAGAAAGTCCTGTGTGTCCTGTATATATGACGCCAGGTTTCTCACAAAGGGAGATAGAAATGAGTCTACATAAATCGCCGTGTTCTCCAGGAGGCTGTTGATGGAGGCCACAATAGGTCTTCCTGGTGGATTTTTGTAGTGTTTATGAATTTTTGGCAAATGGTAGAAAGTTGGTAAAGTTGGTTCATCACAAAACAGGAAGAGGTACTCATCGTTGCTTAACATGCCTTCCTCTTTCAATTGCCCAAGTAGTTGATGGTATTTGGTTATGCTTTCCACATATATGTTGCGGTGGATTTGGGTGTAACTTTCAACATCTTCCAGTTGCCGCATTGCTTCCCTTTGGTAATGTTCATTATTAAAGATCACCATGTTTCCACCTTTATCTGATGGTTTGATCTCAATGGTTTTGTCGTTTTTTAATGTTTGTAATGCTTCCCAATACTTCCGTGGGATGTTGTAATGTTCAATTCCTTTTTTTGTTTGTTTGGCCAGGTTTTTTAAATCAGCGATGACAGCCTCATTAAAAACGTCTATAGCATCAAAGGATGTATGTGGTATTTTTCTCGATTTTCTTTTGAATTCACTGTTTCCGCTCACTTGTCTGATGCCTGCCTGTTCTAGATATTCCTGAGTGCTGGGTACTGTTGATTCCCCGGCACCCAGACTTTCCAATGCTTGCATAGTTGACAGTGCTCGAAATGTATTTACTGTAGATTGTGTCTCCGTAAATTCCCCATCATTAGTAGCGGAATAGGATGTTGGTGTCTCATCTTTAGGGTTGTTCAAGAAAATCTTTTGAAATTTTAATTTCCGTATGAACTTGAATAAGTCTATGCGAACATTGGCGTAGTCATATCCTGTGGTTGGACAAAAAGTGGGACCTAATTCCAAGACTTTCTGTTCTTCTTGGGTTAATGTTTTATTAGAGATATTGACCACAATTTGTGCCGTTTTTTTGTTTAATGTTTGTTTCTGGCTTTGTTCCGTTGACTCCTGGTTTCTCTCTGTGTTGGCACTTCTTCTGCCGCCTTTCTTGCCCCGCCTTGTTTTCCTCCTTTTTGGTTTTTCGATTTTTGCTGTACCGGGGTGTGCGTCTGTTGTGTTGTTCCTTGACGACTTTCCCTGATAAGTTTGTATTCCCGAAAAAACAGGGGGTCTATCTCAGCCTCCACATTCTGTCCGCTAGAGCCAGCTTCTCCAGTTGGTCGTTCGTCTTCAGAAAACTCTACTTCTGACTCAGATGTTTCCTTACCCTCGATGGCAGTGGCGCCAACTTTATTTAGTTTTTTCCGGGCGCTGTCATATTTTCGTGCGAAAGTCAGTATGCGCCCTGTCGCATAATCCTGTTCATCTCGTTCAAATTTACTTTGTTTTCTTCGTCTGATCGTTTGTTCATAGTCCTTCAATCTCTTGAGCATTGCAGTTTTTAAATCAGCTGCATTTTCAGTATCCTGATCTTTCCCAATTAAGTCATCTAGTCTTTCAATTTCAGCGAGGGCTTTCTTCCTATCACTCCAGGCATAGTGAATTAACATTTTCACCATGCCCTTCGCTGATTCAGCAGTGTATACAGCCCAGTCTTTGAGTAATTGAGGGTCCGGGTACTGTGTAGATTCTAAGAGATTCTAAGACCCCCTCGGTATTCGGTCGCAGTCTACATAACCTTGTAAAGAGGTGGCCTCCCACCATTTTCTTAATTCCCTCTCGTGGGCTTTTTCTAGTGCTTGAAAGAGTATTGTCATGTTACTGGCCAAGGTCGCTGTGGTATCAAAACAGTAGTCCCCAACAAAATGAAAAAGGATCAAAATAGACAAGGATGGTACGACAAGAGTTGTAGGTTAGCACGACATAGCCTAAGTACGGAATTGAGAACTGGCAATGCAATAGCAGTTAGGAGGGCCAGAAACCATTATAGACAGACCCAAAAACAGGCCAAGAAACGCTGGGATGAGGAATGCTGGTATGAACTAAAGGAGGCCTGTGCTGCCAAGGATTCTAAACGTTTTTGGGCCTCAGTAAAATGGGAGAAGGAAGGGATAGCTGCCCAGCCTCTGAACTATGTTGCGAAAAATAATTGGATAGAGTTTTTCCAACCACAGTATGCCCGAAATCCAGCCTTCAACCATGACCAAACCCCACCACATGTCTTTTTCAAAAATCCAATATTTGATGAAAAGGATGTTAGTAAAGTATTGGATTGTGTAGCGGGGGGAAAAGCGCCAGGCATGGACGGAATCCTGGCTGATATATTTTTATCGGACCGGAATTCCTGGTGCAGTTACTTTAAAATGTTGGCCAATGCTGGGGCTATGGGAGGGGAAGTACCTGCTTCATGGAAGGGAGCTGAAATTATCCCCATATTTAAAAAAGGCGACAAAACTCTGGCTAAAAACTATAGACCCATTAGTCTTATTGACACAGCCCAAAAACTGATGGGCCGCCTAGTCCAGAATAAACTGCAACAATGGATCGATGAAAAGAATATACTGTCACCATACCAGGCAGGGTTTCGCCCCTTAACTAGTAGTGTAGACCAAGTTCTGCACTTCCTAACCATCTATTGGAGAAACGTTACACTAAAGAAGGGGACATTGTATGCAGTTTTCGTGGACTTAAAAGCAGCTTTCGACCTGGTTCCCAGAGAAAAACTGTGGCAGACCCTGGCTGATGCAGGCTTAAGTCAGGAACTCCTTACTCTCCTAGTTCGTCTCCATGAAAACAATTTTGCTAAAATCAGGTGGGGCAAGCAAGGAGAAGTAACAGATCCCTTTCCAGTAGAACGTGGGGTGCGTCCTAGCACCAACACAAGTTTGCGCTCTATAAAAGTCAGTAAAAACAATATATATATATATATATATATATATATATATATATATATATATATATATATAAAAATATATATATATATATATATATATATATATATATATATATATATATATACACACACAAAGAACTCCTTATGGACCTCACTGGACCCTCGACGAATGGCGCGCATGCAGGCGGAGTCAACTGGCAAATTAATGTCCCAAATTCACACAAATGAGCGAGCTCTCAGGAAAGGAATGGTGTCTCTGTTGTTTAATTCACAACGCGTTTTGCCAAAGCAAATGGCTTGATCACGTGATTGTTGCAAACACCAAACATCACATAAATATGGCACGGGTTAGTGAACATAGAAATAAGTCTTGTCTCATTATGTTGGACAAAACAGTTGTAACGTAAGTACATTGTTCCTACAACTCCTGTCACAGCTCATGGATTGTGACATACAAGGAAAACTACTGCGCCATGTAAAACAATCAACAAAAAAGTTAATACAAAAAGTAGTACCCAATTGAAAAACAAGTATCCACTTATACATAATTTTCATAATGCACTGCAAATGGTTCTAAAACAGAAATGAACGCAGTAGACACACAAATACATGAGTTCTGAGTGTTTTGAATCTGCCAGGAATATCACGTGATCAACGAGAGCGGAGACCCAACAACCCTGAAGTGTGATATGCATCCGGTGTGAGTGTCTCTGAGATTGCACAATAAATATATATTCAAATAACATACAAGACTACTACAATAGCAGGGTTCAATCCAACTCAGGCTATACAAAGTGTGACACAAGTGAAGCCTACAGTGTCAACTTGGGATCTAACCCCAGAGAGAGGTGACGTACACTGGACAAGAGTCCAAATATGACAGTGTCAGAAAGTGCCTGACATTACTGTGTTATAGCCCGAGATATCACTGAGTCATGTGACCAAGTCACGGTGAGTGAGGCATGGTGACAGGTAATAATCAAGGGGAGCAGTATTCTGTGATGAATATCAACAAAAACACAAGTCCACAACACAAGTTGTTACCCGTGACAAATAAGTGGTTATGGTGAGTGCAGGAATGTCCTGGTGGTCGTGAAGAAGAAGAAAAGAAAGGGTAGGACGCCCGTGACAGGTGAGTGTTGGTGACTTGGGCCCCTTCCTTTCCTCTTGGAAAAAAACAGAATAGAAAGAGCAAGAATTAAAAACAGGATAAAAATAACCTGTCTTAAAGTTACGTTAATGCGTTTTACAAATTAATGAAAACAAGGGCACAGAACTGAAAATAAGTTACACAAGGAATGGAGAATCATGAGGATCATTAGCACATGACAGACGTTATTCTTTAAGGTGGATTGATAATTCCTCCTCTTGATTCAGACCCCCGGAGACTTAGTTTGGAAGTCTATGATCAACTTGGACTCCCTCTGTCTCAGTATGACACCCTATTGCCTCCCGTGGGATTTTTTCCAACTTGTTCAAGAATGATGTAACTGAGATCCCTGATGTTGGAAAAAAGATTCTCCCTAAAGTGGCCAGCCACGGGGTATTTGGGGTCAAAATTGGTAATGGCCCGAGTGTGTTCCAAAATTCGCTTCTTTGCCATGAACGTGTTGCTCCTGATATACCACTTGTTACACATGCATATAATGGCATAGACAACGAATGTGGAGTTACACGTGAGAAATTGGGTGATGTTTTTGGTAATCCCTATGTGGCAAACCTGTTTTCAGCTCTTACTGTGTGCACATGCAGTGGCCGCAAGGGTAAAAACTGTCAAGGCCCTGCATATTGTCCAGAGAGTATGACGTAATGTCACTATGCACAAGCATATACCTGATGTTTCTACTGCGCCGGTAAGTGATACTGTGTCCAAGAAGCCCTTGCTGCCCTGACGCCTACCTGAATTGCTGGAATCATCAGTGTACTGGTGCTTGCCCTCCCGCCTCCCGCTGCCTGACTCCCCTGCCATCTTGGAGCACGGTAGCCGAGAGGAGCGCGGTCGAGGGGGGAAAACTACCCTACCCAGAATCCCGAGCGGCGCACGCAGCGTCATCTGCGCGCCAGGAGGCGCTGAAATAGCGCGTCACCCCGGTCGAGGGGGGAACCTCTGTGTCCAAGAAGCCCTTGCTGCCCTGACGCCTACCTGAATTGCTGGAATCATCAGTGTACTGGTGCTTGCCCTCCCGCCTCCCGCTGCCTGACTCCCCTGCCATCTCGGAGCACGGTAGCCGAGAGGAGCGCGGTCGAGGGGGGAAAACTACCCTACCCAGAATCCCGAGCGGCGCACGCCGCGTCATCTGCGCGCCAGGAGGCGCTGAAATAGCGCGTCACCCCGGTCGAGGGGGGAACCTCTGTGTCCAAGAAGCCCTTGCTGCCCTGACACCTACCTGAATTGCTGGAATCATCAGTGTACTGGTGCTTGCCCTCCCGCCTCCCGCTGCCTGACTCCCCTGCCATCTCGGAGCACGGTAGCCGAGAGGAGCGCGGTCGAGGGGGGAAAACTACCCTTCCCAGAATTCCGAGCGGCGCCGCGTCATCTGCGCGCCAGGAGGCGCTGAAATAGCGCGTCACCCCCGTCTCGCTGGACGCGAGCGGGACGCCGGGCGAAGCCCGGGCCAAGGGCGGGCCCGTTTTAGCCCGTTCTAGACTGTGCAAGACTGGACTGGACCACCCCTCTTGGTCTCCGCACCCGATTGTGGTAAGGCAATATATACCTCTTCGTGCTCCACATAAGTCTGTTCACTACTCTTGACACTAAAGTCCCACCTCTATTTAGCCGCTGTATTGTACTAGGTTTGATTGGCCTTCATGTCGAGACTGAAAACCCCCGTCACCCCTGCCAACACCATGGACAATTATCTAGTCCAGGTGGTGGCAAAAATTAATAGCGAACGGAGGTCTTCGCTGGGACTTATTGACTCTCCACCTTGTGCACAAATTGAAACACTAGGTGTAACCCAATCGGACTTTGATGATACAAATGCTATTGACCTACTCACTGAGGAAACTAACGATTGTTCTGTGACAAATGTTTCTACGGCATCTATCGCTCCACAATCAGATACTATTGCCGACTTATTAGTTGTGGAAGAGTGAAATATTTCTTGTAACGGTGTAGAGCTAGACAATGAGAGTATTTCCCCACCTACCCCTGTTCCCGCACCAAGAGCAAAAAGAGGGACCACTAAGGCTCCTCCTAAAAGAGATGGATTGCGGTCTAGTAAGAATAAACCAGCAACCCCCCCCCAAAAGTAAACATAGAAGGGCCATAGAAGGAATAAGGGAGGAAGGGAATGACAGTATAGGATGGGATGATTTGATATCAAGCAAGCTCATGGGTATGTTGGAATCCAAGATATCCCGGTTAATCAAACCTCTTATATCCAAAATAGACCACCCTACTGATAAAGTTAATAAATTAGAGACCCTTCTAAAAAGAACAAACGATAGTGTGGGGGAAATTCCAAATTTAATAATAAATAAACTTGAGGAAAAGCAAGACACGGGAAACATACCAGGGGGGAACACGCTTGGAGGAGCAGAAGATACACTAGCCCCAATTCAGCTAATTAGTTCCAGACCTGGTGATAATCCCAACAACCCCACAGCCACAGAACCTGTGCAAATTCAAGGGAACACTACAATCCCCGATTTCAATACAGAAATAAGACCTGTTGAATTAATTGTAGAGGCCTCACCCTTGATCCTAGTGCTTGCTAATGTTCCACCTCTGAAATTAGGTCAGATTGAGTCTCCAGATTCTCTATTAAATAAGGCACTGCAGTGGTTGAGCAATAACATGCATATATCTCCCTGGGGCAAAGAAAAGCTGTCAGAAGACTTGCTAACAGCGAGACGGGTAAAGTGGATAGGGACTAAAACCAAGAAATTTCCAGGTGATTGTGTGGTTTTAAATTTTAAGGGTCCTGAAGTATTACCAGACGTCTTGCGTAATATTTTTCCTCCGCAACACAGAACAGCGGAAATTATTCCACTAACGTTGGATTTCTTTTATAGTAGAAGAGGACTTGTAGCAAAACCAAGTATATTAAGAACCAAGTGGACAGTAGTGGGAAATAGAAGGGCTAGGGATGGCCCCATCTGTGACTGGGGGCTAAATTTGGAAAACCATTACTCTGCCCTATCCGACTTGAACGAATGCGATTGACTCGCAAGTTGTGAACCTGCCCCTCTTAAAAGGCAGTTGTCCCAAAAGAACGGAAGGGCAGGAAACTTGAATGAGTACTTAATAGGCAAGCAGATAACAGGTTTTAGGGAATCTCAAACTCCTGCTTCTGGAGAACCAAAGAAAGACATAGAGGGCCCAAATAGAGCCAAAGAGGCGAAAGAGAGCAAATCAAAATTGACGGATGGAGAAATAGTAATTGTAGAAAACGAAGTAATTGTAAATGAAGCTGAGAAGGGCCAGATACTACACCAACAAGAGACATCACTACTGTCCCTTGTCTCTTGGAATATAGCAGGCATAGCAAACAAGATAAATACACCGGAATGGGTTGATTTCATTGATCAATATGACATTATTATGTTGCAAGAAACCTGGTCACTAACCCCAACCTTTCAGCAGGGGTATTTGAATTTTTATATGCCTGCAACTAGAAATCGAGTGGGACGTCCCTCTGGGGCCTTGTTAATTTGGATACGTCAGACACTGAATTGTACAATTAAACAAAGATCCATACCATCCAAAGACATTATAGCACTCAATATTAGTTGGGAAAATGGCCAACAGCTTGTCCTGTTTAATGTTTATGCCAGGGGAGTGGGTGGTGGTAAATCCTCAGAGGTCGTAACAACTCTAGAGCAAAACATTGAAATGTTATCACTAATACCTCACGTAATAGTGGGCGGGGATTTTAATGCCACCTTCGAACCCTTGGGTGAAGAGGATAGGATCTTTGCCAAAGAGGAGGATGCTAAATGGGGAATACCTCAACTGGAGGTGCCTGTTATTAAGAAATGGAGCACAGTGGCAATTCAGCTAAAGAGTCTCTGTCTATCAAGAGGGCTGAGAGCAGTAAACGGGCGCTCACCCTCTGACTTAATAGGGAAAAATACATTTGATAATGGCCGAGCAGCTAGCAGAATTGACTACCTATTATTGGATGTAAGGGCTTGGAGTAAAATGGTAGATATGGTAGTGAAAGAAAAACTAGAAAGTGACCATAACCCCCTATGCCTGACCCTTCACTCCTACCAAGAAGCTATAGAGCTCTCCAACAAAAATGAAATGGTGACGCAAGATGTTGCATGCTCAAACAATCATCGCCATTTGAAGTGGAGAATGTTATTAGAAGATGTATCTAAACTGGAGGTCCTTAAACAATTAGTAGTTGATGAAGTAAATAAGATTAAGTCCCACTGTTGGAAGTTTAACTTCAAAGACTACATGATGGAGGCCCATGAAAACCTCTTCTGTAAAATCCAAAGCTTTTTTATCAAAACAGTAGTCCCCAACAAAATGAACAAGCATTTACAATGCAACGGTTTCGCCCTTGGAAAAGTTTGAGCTATTGGCATTGTGAATGACAAACTTTTTATTTATGTGTTGGTTTTGAAAACAGATAAATAAATGGCATTGTCATTTACAATGGCAATAGCTTAATCTCTCGCAAATGCGATTTCAACGTTCCAAGCACATCAGCCGGTGTAGTGAGGCCAAGCTGTGATAGAAGACTGTCCCGGGAAATATGGACCCCTCAGGACTAAAGGCCTGCAATATTAACTGGACTCTTCCCAGGAGCCACTCGGAAAATAGTTGTTCTTGTTGAAAGAGATAACAACTACAGCACTAATACTCTGAAAAGTGGTCGCCATTATGTGGCAAGAGTGTGGCAGAGTTAACTAAGTCATGTGTCTAAAAATGGCAAATTATGTGTTGGAATATGGCACTTTTTGTGATAGTATTTCTTCTTTATTTTGTCGTATTTACCAATGTTAACACTGTCTTAGAAAATGATAGGATGCATTTGCACCACTTTAGCACTTAAAAACAGTATTAGGCTAAACAAAGTTTACCCGACAACCTTCTGCTGGACAACAGCACATTTTGCTGCACATTTTGTCATTTTTGTTCTGTTTGAGCTACATACAAATTGTTTTCATTAAAATCTGCAAATTAAGCAGCAGTTGAAGGATTACGTGGCAAATACGGTAACTCCATAATTGTGCGAAAAAGGCTGCACATGAAAATCTCATAGTTCCAGTGGCCTTAACATTCGTTTGAAGCATGATGAAAGCAATGACTGATCCTACCCTGTCCCTGCCAGCCTTTCACTAGTATAATCCATACGGTGACACAGCGCAATCTGGAAAAGAAGGTTAATTATACACATTCACGTTTGACCTGCACCTCGAGGGAACATTAACATGAGGTCTAGAAATGAGAAATGGGACAAGAAGAGGCAGATTCGCTAGTGTTATTTATTTAGATGAACTTTACCCGTTGTTTGCATAAAGGGTTAACACCAATTCTTAATCTTATCAATTCTCTTCTTATCTGCTGACATGGTAGTCTACGAATATAATAGAAATGCTGCTTATTTTGCCACGAGTTGGCCATAAAACGTACAGATTTGTATCCGCTTAATAGTCTTGATCGTGAGCTCAAGAGATTTCTCTCCCCAGCCCCGAGTTCCCTCTTATCAGCCTCGGTTTGTAAGGCCTGAGGGCACAGCTTGGTCCTCATGATTCTACAAGCTTTAGTTATAGTGCCAAAATCGGCAGCTCTGGCCGTTATGCCACAGCTTCATTTAACCCTGCTCGCCAAGTTGTAGTTGTCTTGAGTCAAGAAGAATGCTCCACTGCTGATGCTTGCACTGACGCTGTATGCACCTGCCTGTTCTGTGTGAAGGAATCTGATGGCGCTGCCGTCTGTGAAGCAGCATTCCATTCCATCGCTGCTGGTTCTTCGTGCTAGTCTGCATACAGTTGTAAGTGCGCCGTGTGCGTGGAATGGCCGCTATGTACATCCATTGTATTATGGATGTGGACTCTCATGAACACTTGTTTGGCACGTGCATGGCTTGGTGTCGGGATGATAAAACATCTCGTGTTGACCCTTTGCTCCGCCTGTGGTTCAGCCGTCAGTGTGATGCGCTGCAGAGCTTGGTTTATGTCACCATAAACCCAGTAGACCATGTGAGTTCCTCCCTTCCTGAATAAAGACGGCCAGTGCAGGCACTCCTGCCCATTGTGCTGATTGTAGGGCATGAATTGGCAGTGAAGCGTAGCCCGGGTTGTGTTCTAGGATGTGCGAGGTGCAGCCTGCTCTTTATTGCCTCTGTTTACAGTAGGAATGGAAGGGGCCGTGGCTGGGGCATGGCGTGAGTGGATCTGAATTCCCACCCGCAGCCAGCCGTACTGCATTTCCGTTTGATATCTTTTCATGTGTGGAAGGCATAAATAAAGTATGCATTCAGAACCATAGTACAGCGTAAAGAGAATGTGTTGATCAGCTGAGCAAAACAGGTCTTCAATAAAAACCCACCCCATGAATATCTTTTTTTTTTACTGCTTAACCAATCCTTTAAAAAAGATGTTCTTATTGGAGGGGGGGTGGGGGGGGGGGGGGTAGGGGGGGCTCTTAAGCTCTGGTGACATTTTCAAGCCACCTTCAGCATTATGGCCCTTTGTCCCCCGAGAATATACCTGGAGAATAATACACGCTTACCTGTTTACCGTGTGTGTGTACACATATATTTATTACATGCGGTAAGCCTTCTTATTGAATTTTAGCCTGTAGTTTCAAAGCAATTCGCAGTACTGAATTCATTTCCAGGGTATTTCGATTTCGTGTGTAATTATTATTTTAGAAGCCCCAAAATGGAATCCAATGTTATATATTTTCATCTTTCTTTGTGAATCAGATCTTTAATCGGGAGTAACAGGTTCGGGCAAGTCATAATTTGAGGTGTCTGTCCATCTGGCGTCTTTAATCTTGCATATAACCTCCGCATGGACATCCTCACGTGTGCAGCCGGGGGGGACTCGAGTCTGAGCGCTGTGGATAAAACCGCAGCCTCTGTCCTGTCTTTCCAATGAACCTTCGACCGAAAGCTGATAGTCTGAGTTCTAATCCAACCGTGCCTTCAGGGGTTGTAAAGGGGTCCCCGAGCTATTGGATGCACGAATAAAACGAGCCTCTCCTACCAGTGCTTAATTTGTAAAATCTGAAGTGCAGGTGCTCAATTGTTTGTAGGAGGCCACACCTACTTTTTTCTGGCTCCACCCACTTACTCCATTAGCCATGGCCGTTGTCACCCAAAGTTAGAGGTTCTAATTTCCTGTCTGTGTGGTCACAGGTTTAAATCCTGGCAGGTCCCCCTGCCTTTCATCTGTCTGAGGTCTATAAAATGAGTACCATTAAGTTGGGTAACTCGAACGATCTGTTCAGCTCCAAGATACCCTTGGGTGAACGTGTACTTTAGAAATTCTTAAGTATACTTTGTTATGATTTGCAGTATAATTTCTATTCTTCTCCGTTTGACAGGCTAATCCTGAGATAAAATAACAAGTAACTAGGTGAATAACAACACTGTCTCATGGCGTGGTACTAGGAGGGCACTGGGCATCCCGATAAAAGTTGCAATCCTTTGCCAGGTCAAGATGACGCTTCCTTCTCTTCCCAGCACCAGTGCGCCACAGAATCAAATCATTCAACCTCTATGCCTGACATGCATCTCATGTGACCAAGCCAAAGTATTCTATGGAATAATGGTTTCATATGACAGAGTAACCGTCAACTTGCTATTCCAGCCTGTTTCTTACTGACAACAGCATCAAGCATTATGGGACTAGTAGCTCACTACTGATTGTCTACAATACCGTGCGTGCTGAGGCCAGGGGCGGGGTTAGAAGTTGAAGTAATCCTAAACCCACGAGAGCAGAGTTCAGTTTAGCTAACTATTTTTAATTTTACTTATGGCTTAGCTGTGCTGCTACCCCCGAGACGAGCACAGAACGGGCATTCCAACACTGCGAGAGGTAGACTAGACACAGTCAGACAAGCATGGATTTATTTAGACCAGTACTCTGAAGCAGGGCAGAATACATACTTCACCTTTGGCCGGGCGGGCAGGGCGGAGGCAGGGCCTTTAACTGAACCCCAGAGAGGCCCGCCAATATCTTCTTATAACTAAGCGTACGGCCGGCGCCAGCTGCCCCTGCAATCTGCATAATTAGAACTATACATTTCAATTCAACATTTTTTAGTTGCAAGCATGACTAGAAAAATCAAAAAATATTTGCGCACCAGACACAAAAGCTCATATAAGCTGCTCCTTCAGTTGAGCCAGTAGCGCAGCACATAAGAAAGCTCGGACCTGGGAAATCACTACCTACACATAATACCAATAGACTATCTTTGCGCGCAGATACTGACAACCCAGGGAAGTTCACGTTACACTCTCAAAGCCGACACCCGGTTACACAAAACATCATATCTGCTGAAAAATAGTATTGAACTACTGCCCCTGTAGTATTTTTCTGATAGGGCTCGTTAAGTAGTTTAATAAAAAAAATTAGATGCGCACTGCTCTCGGGGTCTGGTGTGCAGCTTCCCGCTATTTTTAAAGAGTTGCACGGACCTCTACCCACCCAGCACCTACCACGCAGTAAAAAAAACGGGTCCTTCACAGAGAAACTGGTAACTTTTCATTTCAAGTGCCAGCTCCATCTCTGAAGAGCAGGACGTCACCACAAGAAAGGAGAAGGCCAGGGGGGCAGCAGCACAGCGGGGATACTACAAAGGAAGGGAGAACGGCAAAAGCCCCCCTCCCCCTCGTCTCTTATTAACTTTACTACCGCGCCAAATTGCCAGGCAAACTTTACAGCAATTAAATCACAGCGTGGCAGGCATTAACTAATAAAAACAAATACTGCCTCTGCTCTCACTCCGGCAGCACTTACCGGTGTCGATTCACGGTCCAGTGAGCTCCTTTCCCCGCCCCTGCCACGTTAGACTCTCACCCCCACTGACCTTTGCCTAATTAGCTCTAATGACCCATTGAGAACTGTCTTGAAGTAAGTGATGACGTTCAAGCGAGTGACAGTGCAGAGTGCAGACACTGTCTCCGGAGTCGGACGAGAAGTGAGTTTTACTCCCGTAACGATACAATAGTGAAGCAATTAACAGCAAATAATTACTATACTAAATCAATTACGTGCACGTGCACCAGTGTGTGTAGACCCGGCCCTGAGAATTAGGTGCCGGTGCTTAGCACAAATTAAGCACTGATCTCCGTTCTGCGGGGTCGCGTTGCTTCTCCTGCTGGGGGGGGGGAGGAGGGCTAGATTGTGGGAGGCGATGTAGGCGGACGGGAATGTTGTAATTTGTTGCTCGTGTGGAGAGAAGGGGCCGGGGTTTCCTGGGGGCCTTGCGCTTTAGGCAAGCGGGCGGGAGGCGCCCATACCCCCCCGCCCCGCTCCCCCCCGCCATTGATTCTGCTCCGTTCCTCACCGTGCCGAAATAAAATGATATTGAAATTCCCCGACACTCTCCCAATCAAATGAAAAGAGGCGAGAGAAATGTGCACTTCAAGGCTTTAAATCTGAAACTTCCTAATCCGCTGAAGTCCACACTATACTTCTTGCCCCCATGGGAACACCAAAGCATTCATCCAAGTGATCGGTCTCCAATGAATTTTAGATAAGACAGAATGGAAGGGAAGTGATGCGGGTATTGAAGCGATTTTAATGCAGAAGAAAGCGGCGTACTAAACAAGCACTAAGGTCGGGGATAGAGACTTGTCTTTCTCGAGCGGCGTTTGCGGGCGGTGCCGTAGGAGTGTTTTCCCTTTCAGTGTTATACTCGCTCTTTGTCCGGCTACTTGTGGCCTCGCTGGTCCATTGTCCTCGTGGTTGGGGCCCACGCTGGACTCTCTGGGCTTGCCTTCATCACAACCGCCCTCCCTTTCTCTATATATCCCCTCCACCCTGTTAAGAAGCTTCCGACATGTCCCGGGCCGGCAGCCAATCAGAGCGCGGCCCGGGGAATGACGTCACAGGGGTGTCCCGGGCCGGCAGCCAATCACAGCGCAGCCCGGGACACACTGCAACAAGGGGCGGGGCTTAAAAAAAGACCCAGAAACGCCCCCGAATCGCGTCAAGGCGGGCCCTGAACTCAGTGACGCTCCTCTCCTCCAATGGCTGGCCAGCATTTACGAGGCCAGCCAATGGAGAAGAGGGGCGTGTTCAGGCCCCCCTACTACTAACAAAAGATTTCGGCTACGCCCACCCACTGCTTACGCAGTGGGACGGTAGGTAGCCGAAACCTAAAAAGGATCAAAATAGACAAGGATGGTACGACAAGAGTTGTAGGTTAGCACGACATAGCCTAAGTACGGAATTGAGAACTGGCAATGCAATAGCAGTTAGGAGGGCCAGAAACCATTATAGACAGACCCAAAAACAGGCCAAGAAACGCTGGGATGAGGAATGCTGGTATGAAATAAAGGAGGCCTGTGCTGCCAAGGATTCTAAACGTTTTTGGGCCTCAGTAAAATGGGAGAAGGGAGGGATAGCTGCCCAGCCTCTGAACTATGTTGCGAAAAATAATTGGATAGAGTTTTTCCAACCACAGTATGCCCGAAATCCAGCCTTCAACCATGACCAACCCCCACCACATGTCTTTTTCAAAAATCCAATATTTGATGAAAAGGATGTTAGTAAAGTATTGGATTGTGTAGCGGGGGGAAAAGCGCCCGACATGGACGGAATCCCGGCTGATATATTTTTATCGGACCGGAATTCCTGGTGCAGTTACTTTAAAATGTTGGCCAATGCTGGGGCTATGGGAGGGGAAGTACCTGCTTCATGGAAGGGAGCTGAAATTATCCCCATATTTAAAAAAGGCGACAAAACTCTGGCTAAAAACTATAGACCCATTAGTCTTATTGACACAGCCCAAAAACTGATGGGCCGCCTAGTCCAGAATAAACTGCAACAATGGATTGATGAAAAGAATATACTGTCACCATGCCAGGCAGGGTTTCGCCCCTTAACTAGTAGTGTAGACCAAGTTCTGCACTTCCTAACCATCTATTGGAGAAACGTTACACTAAAGAAGGGGACATTGTATGCAGTTTTCGTGGACTTAAAAGCAGCTTTCGACCTGGTTCCCAGAGAAAAACTGTGGCAGACCCTGGCTGATGCAGGCTTAAGTCAGGAACTCCTTACTCTCCTAGTTCGTCTCCATGAAAACAATTTTGCTAAAATCAGGTGGGGCAAGCAAGGAGAAGTAACAGATCCCTTTCCAGTAGAACGTGGGGTGAGGCAAGGGTGCGTCCTAGCACCAACACTATTTTCAATTTATATAAATGGTATTGTTGAATACCCTACAGAAATCCCCTAGTGACGCCCCAATCATAGCAGGCTCCCACGTCCCCGTCTTGATGTTTGCGGATGACCCGCTTTTACTTTCACGCACCCCGAGCGGTCTCCAAAAAGTGGTTGATGCCTTTGGTGAATTTTGTGATGGAAAGGGCCTTGAATTGAATACTACCAAAACCAAATTCATGTGCCTTAACCACCAGTCCACCTTCAAAGGTGTAATAAAACATAAAGGCATTCCCTTGGAAAAAGTGGACTCTTTTTCCTATTTAGGCATCATCCTACGTGAAAACATGAAGTGGAAATCGCATATTAATACAACAGTATTGAAGTTTAGTCAGCTTGCAGGCGCAATTGCCTTAAAACATCGAGCCTCGCTAACCAAGCCGGTAAATTGTGCACTTGAAATTTATAACATGAAAGTATTGGGTGCCTGTTAATATGGATCCGAACTATGGGGGTTTTCAAACTTGGGAGAGCTGGGACGTGCAGAAAACAGATTTTTGCGAGGGCTTGTAATGGTCCCACAAAGCACACCCATATCTCCTCTAAAATTGGATCTTGGTAGAAAAAATATAGAGGACATAGCTAGGCTACGCCCTCTTTTATATTGGAGACGTCTGATGGTGACCCCTGAATTAAGTCATTATGCTGCAGCCCTGACAGATGTTGTCAAGTTCGATCGTTTTCATTGTATCCCATGGCTAAAGGAATTACGGGGACTTCTTGTAAAGCTGAAATTGGAACATCTATGGGGTATTAATGATGTGGCTAGTTTTCCCTCGAAAGCAAAGCTGAAAGAACTATATTGGGAAATGGTGTACCTAACAATGTTTTGTAATGGATCCCAATCAAAGCTGTCAATTCGATTTTTGGATATAAAAATGTACCCGTCATGCGAACTATTTTGGGACGTAATTGAACGACCGCATGATAGGAAACTATATTTCCAATTTCGTATAGGAACATTACCAGTGAATGCTTTTAAGAAACACTGGTCTCCAGCATGGGATGAACATTGTTACCATTGCAAGGATCAAATAGAGCACATTTCCCATTTGTTGTTCTGTTGCCCACTATACACTAGCCCTAGGCGCAAATGGCTAAAGCCAGTGTGCCTAAACATGGGCACCCGTAGTCAATCGGTAGCCCTCAGGATACTAGAATCCGATTGTTCTACACCGTTTGTGGTTGCTGTAGCAAAATTTCTTGCATGGGCATGGGCAATCCGTACTCGCTCGCTAATGTCAATTACAACAAAATGAATTATGTTTATTACTATTCCACCATTCCGTCATATGAATTGCTATTTTAAAAAATAATAATTTTTATGAATTGCGAAAATCGTTTTGTATTTTAATATGTATTCTATTTGACTATCAATGTTTAATATGTATTTTATAAAGTATTTTTTATCTGTAGTATTTATTGTATTAGGGTTAGGAGAATGCTTTTATGACAAATGTCGAATAAAGCTTTGAAACTTGATACTGGGTCTCTCAGGGATACTGTTCCCAGTCACATTATCAGACTTGAGTGCCCCCCAGTGTTTAGTGATGATTTTCTTGATTGCCTGGGCATCAGAACTATACGTAAGTATGAGCCTAGTGGTATCATTGTCATTTTCAGTGTCTGTGGGTTTGTCAGCAATGGTCTGTGACCTCTCTACCTCTTCCGCTCTATTAAGAGCAGTTTTGAGCACCCAATTAGGATAGCCCCTTTCCCTGAACATTTCCAAAATCACCTTACTTTCCAGTGAGTATGATTGGTTGGTATTGCAATTCCGTTTTTCCCTCAGCAGTTCCTCGTACGGAATACTCCATTTGAGGTTGACGGGTGACTGCTGAAGGCATGCAGAATGCTGTTACCAGTGGTGGCTTTGCGATGTCGGGATATATGGACTCTATTGTCCTTAATATCCAGCTTGACGTCAAGGTACTCAATTTCAGTTTTGCTCATGGTCCCGCTGAGTACAATATTACGATCATTCTGATTCAGTTTCTTGATGACGTTGTCAGCTTCATCAGTGGACCCTTTCCATACAATGAACAAATTGTCGATGTAGAGAAGTCACATCGACACGTTCTTGAAATCCTGATGGATGTTGGATCAGACCGTATGTTCTCCTCCCAGCTTCCCATAAACAAATTCGCGAAACTGGGAGAAAAACATGATCCCATGACTGAGCCATTCACCTGACGAAACAGTGTACCGTTAAACAAAAATATGTTGTTTTTCAAACAATACTCCACCATGTCCAGTAACATCTGTGTATTTTCATGAACCTAATATGTCTGGTTCCTAGGTATTGTCTACATGCCTCTAGCCCCTATTGATGGTCAATGATGGTGTATAGGCTCTGTACATCAAGAGTGTTGAACATGGAGTCTGTATCCCATTCCACTTTTACCATCTTGTTCAGGAAATTCTTAGTATCCCTCACATAACTGTCCAAGTTGGTCACAGACTCCCTAAGGAAATGATCAATGTACTTAGACACATGTTCCGATACACTCCCTCACAATGATAATATGGGTCTACATGGTGGTCTAGTGGCATCCTTATGTACCTTAGGGAAGAGGTATAAAACTGGGAGAACCGGTAAATCACATTTAAGATAACCAAACTTCTCTCGGGTGAGAATACCCTTGTCTCTCCACTCGAGTAAGAGTTCCCAAATGGTAGTGATACTCTTGTTGTATCTCTCGAAATTGACCAGTTAGTAGAACAAGCCATCAGTCAATTGCCTGTTGGCTTCCTCTAAGTATTGTTCCCGATCAAGAATCACAATATTTACTCCTTTTTCCTCTGGACGGATAACAATCCTGTAATCCTCCATGAGGGATTTAAGGGCCTGCCTTTTTGTGAAGGTTAAGTGCCAGTCACCCCTGTATTCTTATTCACACATTCATGGAAGGTGTCTATGCTATCATGTGTTAGTATGGGTATGAAGGTGGATTTGGGTCTAAAATCTGTTTCTGCAACTGCATCGGTAATGATGTCTAGTTCAGAGAGTAATTGTGATGGAGTGGCAAATGCTCCCTCCCCAGCCTCACTGTTACCAAATTCTACCACAGTACTAAGAATCTCGGTGTCCCTGATATCAAAGTTTTATGTATTAGATACAGTATTGACATTTTCACCCATGATACATGCACTGCCCTTCAATTTATGCCATTTCTTGAGTTTGAGCTTACGAATATATCTGAAAAGGTCAATACGATTGTCAGTGTATTTGGAGGGGTAGGAAGGGCAAAATGATAAGCCAAGGCATAGGGTTCTTTTTTCAGTGATGTTCATACTTCTCTTAGATAAGTTAATGATAGTTCTGTTCACCATAATCTCATCCATCAGTATGATCTTCTGGTGCGTGCTCTGTTGGTTCCCATTGCACCACGACCCCTGCCTCTTTTGCCACCATTGTCTAAGTCTCGTTTTTCGGTTTCTCTGTTGCCTCTTCCGCAGCCCCTTCCACGTCCTCTCTGTCCCTTTGTCTTGGGCATCGGTGTCTCCCTCGTTGTTTGGCAACCCCTCCTCAGGGGGCTGCCTCAGTACTCGTCTAAAAAAGTGACTTTTTTTTTGAGAAATTCAAAAAATAAGTCAAAAAATCAATTTTCCATAGGAAACTTTGGGCAAGGCTACAGCTGAAAGTACTGAATGGAATCACCCCACATTTGGCAGAAAGGTAGTGCTTGTCTCAGAGAGCGACCTTGTTTAAAATGGTGTAAATCCATTCAGTAGTTGCTGAGAAATTAGAAAAATTTAAGTTTTGATATCTGGGCAGAGCCTAAGTCCTGTGCACGAGCTTCACTGTGATTGGCTGCTAGTAGTGGGAACCAGGAAGTGTTTGCAGCCATCTTGTGGCTCGATAGAAGCGAGCCACCCGAACATGGAGAAACAAAGGTACAAAACAAGGGAAGGGGGCAGGGTATAAACACCCTGACTCCTTAGGACTGTTCAGGGGGTCTTAGAAGGACCCCTAGGCCCAAAAAAGTATTAAAAAAAAATAATATTAATAATTGGCGGAATTCGCGTTGGGGTCGCCCGTTTTAATTTAATGAGGCCTTTGTGTTGGCTAGTTTCCAGGGGCATTTCTTAAAAAATTATAGCGGGGGCTCGCAGGGGTTGCAGGGGCCTGCTGGGGTCCATGCAGTCTCGGGGCTTCACTCATGTTGGGAGGTGGGTTGCACGCCCCACTCCTGGAGGCCTGTATGTGCTTATAACTTTGGCGTCATTTCACAAATCGTTATGAAATTATCCAGAAAGTTTCTCTTTTTTTTAATAGGTCCTATATTGAAATTGTTAGAATTGGGGTCACCAATTCCGACACGGTAGCATGGCACGAGGCAGGCAGGCACCCGAAGGCAATGTGTAAAGCAGTGGTGCAGCACACACTTGCACTGAGACAGTAACTCGCTCCCAATAGGCTGACACCACACCAGGTTATTGTTTTAACCAAGTCTCTTTATCTACTTTTTTATTTCAGGCAGGTATCACTTCTTAGATACTAGGCAAATAAAGCAACCAGCTCTCAAACATCAATAAAAAAAAATAGCACTTTTGATATTCAGGGACTTCATCTCAAAGAGGCAACACTTTGGGGGGCATGAATACAGCAGCAAAACATTTCCTAGATAGGGGGACATCAATGTAACATGCACAGCATTCATTAGGTTCCCCTCTTAATAAAGCAAGGTTTCCTGTAGTCAGGGTCATCAAGGTACACTTCAGGGGCATGCATATAACATCATCAACTTAGCTCTTATAGCATATAGTGAATATCAGCACTCAGCATTGTTACAGGCAGTTCTGTACTCTACGACATCGGACCAGAATGCCTCAACTCACGACTGTCCTTCTACACCCCCTCCCGCCAACTACGTTCTTCCAACCAAGCCCTCGCCACGGTACCTCGCATCAACAAGACAACCATGGGAGGCAGTTCCTTCTCATACCTGGCTGCTAAAACATGGATCTCACTCCCCACTTACCTTCGCCTTACCCAGAACCACCTAGCATTCAGAAAGCAACTTAAAACTTGGATATTTGACAAGTAATCCTCTTCCCCTCCCTAAGCGCCTTGAGACCCTCTGGGTATGTAGTGCGCTATATAAATTCTTTGACTTAACTTGACTTGACTGACTTGTACTCAATTTAGGAAGAGCCCGAAATGCAAATGGCAGGTCTAATGCCCATGCCGGCCCAGCCCCTAGCAGTTCCACGAGAGGGGTTCAATGGGGCCTTCGGGCCCAGTTCCAGTCTCCTGGGGTGAGGGACGGTCACAGGCCTATCACCCTGATCTGGTGGGGCTCCTCGGCAGCCCCGCTATTCCACGGATATCTCTGCCCTCCTCTCCCCAGGGGGGTTACCTTTAGGCTCCGGCCTCCCTTTCTGAGGCCCTCGCTGCTTCAGAGCTTCCAATTGGGCCTCTACACACTGGGAAGCGGGCCAGGAGAGGTAGGGGGCTCTCGCTCTGAGTCCTGGACCGGCTTCGACCGTCCAGCTTCTTCCCCGGCCTTGCAGCTAAACAGAGCGCGGTCCTCGGGGGCGTGGCCGCACCCGCCAATGGGTGCGTAACTTACAGGGGGGCATGGCCAAAGAGGCGGCTGGTGCCCCAGTCATGTGGCACTGCTCTCCTCGCCCTTCTCTGGCCCAGCGCGGCGTTCTTCAACTCCCTGGCGGCCCTCCCTTCATTCCGCGGGCCACAGCAGTGACTCCGGATCCACGGTGGATTGCCCTCAAGAGGCGCGTTCGGCGACAGCAGGCCCACACAGGCTTGAGGCGCAGGCAGCGCTTCAGACTTCACGGCGTCCGGGCGCAGCGGTTATGTCGGCTGCAGCGTGCTTCCTGACACAGCGCTGACTTGCAGGTACCTGGGCTGCAGCGGTGATTGGGGACCTGCAGATTACTCACACAACGCTTGGGTTGCCACACGAGCAGTCTCAAGGGGGGGAAATCGGTGCTGGCAACAAGAAGCAGAGTCCACTCCATGGGCATTTAAGGGGCACAGTTCCTTCAGGATAGCGCTTAGAAGGCACAGTTCTGACAATAGAGCGCTAGGTGGGTGCAGGTCTGGCAGTATAGTGCTAGGTGGGCACAGCGCTTTACCTGTTGATCCCCCAGGAGTAGCTCTCACAGGGTCCCCAGCACTTGGGGAGGATGGCAGGTCTCAGGTTCACAGTGCTAGTTGCTAGTAGGTCTTAGTTGCATGTTCTTGATTGCAGTATCTTGGGGGACAGGTTAGGGGTGAGTTGACAGGCATAAAAGGCAGGATGGTTCCCTGCAGCACACTGGAGTTGGTCTCCTGGGTTTCCCCCTCACTGGGCAAGGTCAGCAGGCTGGCACAGTCCCTCAGCTATCTTGGGTACAGCAGTGCCTAAGCACAGTCAGTCTCAGTAGTGTACGTTCCCCCCTAGGCCCAACCGCCTAAACTCCGGCAGAGGTTCCCCCAGGACCAGTGGTGCCCCAACTGACTAGTCAGGTTTCCCTCCTTTCCTCTTCTACCCCTAGGTGAGGTGACCCTCCTGCAAAGGCAACTCCACACTGGGCTGGAAGGTTCCAGGAGCTTCCACATGTCAGTCTATGAGTCAAAAAGGCGGGACGACAAAGATACAGTATCAGTATGTCCCAGCCTGCTACTAACTACTAGTGCGTGTATGTTCAATGGCCACTCCGCAGTAGCAGGGGCCTGTGGCAGCCATGTTATTAGGAGAGAGCACCTGCACCTCAGCACTGTTTGGCAGTGGTAAGGCGCCCAGAGGCCGAGGTCCAACAAAAAGATGGTGGCAAAAATGAGGCGCAAAGGAAAAAAATGCAGGGTAAGACCACCCTAGGGCTGACACGTCTAACAGAAAGTTTGGAGGTGAATGGTGTAGGAGGGGATGAGAAAAACGGAGGTCACAAAACATGTTTTCTCCATGCAGTTTTGACACGAAACTTTACAGAATACTACAGGTGAAACTGCTGACCGGAATTATGGCATATTTGGCAGGGAGAAAGTTGATGGCCCAGAAAGCACGCTTTTATTTAAATTGTGTAAATGTGTTCAGTAGTTTTTGAGAATTATAGCATTTTACATATATCTATATTTGAATATTCTGACTTGTGTTTGGCTGATGAGTTACAAGCACGAGCGTGCGGCTCATTGGCTGTGAACTGCTGAAACCAGGAAGTGTTGGTAGCCATTTTGTTATTTACTCTGTCAGCTCACATGTCGTCCCTGTAGAAGCCATCAGGCCGGCAGTTTTACCTCTGCGAGGCAGCCATGGCATCTGTGTGTGATCTGCCTTTCACGCTGCTTCTCCTCTTATCACTGGGTTGCAGCTATGGCTTTAGAAGCCCGTTCATCAGCTCCCACCTCTCTACTTTTGCAAGCTTGTACGCTGCTGTGTGGTGCAGGTGTCCCTTTGCGCGACTGGGTGTGAACTGTTGATAAGTCAGTTGCACTATATGAGCATTGAAAAGCCATTTTGTGATTGAGTATGTCAGCTTCCATCTGTCCGAGGCAACTTTGAAAACATACCGGAGCTCTTTCACACTGCTTTTCCCCACATCAGAAGGTAACGCACCCTGTTCCCCTATCACCAGCATACCCTCAACAACCTTATTGGGTCCCCAAATCTCTCTCAGAGAACCACTGGTGGGCTCGCAGGTGTTCTGGTGGAACTTCACTTGGCTGCAGTGTTATCTGTGAAGCCAAGACTGGAAATATACTGCAGGTCTCTCTCAGCGAGATATCCCCTTCACGCTCCCTCTGCCCAACATCACTACTTCTCAGCTATGCCTTTAGAAGCCAGTGCCTTGGCTCGCAGCTTTCTACCTTTGCGAGTTAGTACGCTGCTGTGCCTCTACCTCTGCAAGCTAGTACGCTGCTGTTCCTTTGGGAGTGGATAGCCCGTAGTTCTCCCTCTGCGAGTGGAGCCCATGGGCCACAGCTGTCCCTCTGTGAGCCTGGGTGCGAACTGTTGATAAGTCATACTATATAAGCATTGAAAAAACATTTTGTGATTCAGTACGCCAGCTCGCATCTGTCCGAGGCAACTCTGAAAACGTACCGGAGCTCTCTGTGCGAGATACCCCTTTCACGCTGCTTCTCCCCACATCAGCAGGTAACACACCCTCTTCGCACATCACCAGCATACCCTCAAAATCCTTTTTTGGCCCGCAAGTCTCCCTGTGCGTACCACTGGTGGGCTCGCAGGTGTTCCGGTGGACTTCTCGGGTTGCAGTTGTATCTGTGAAGCCAAGTCTAGAAATATAGCACAGGTCTTTCTCTGTGAGATACCACCTTCACGATCCCACTACTCAACATCACCACTTCGCAGCTATGCCTTTAGAAGCCAGTGCGTCAGCTCGCAGCTCTCTGGCTTTGCGAGCTATTCCGCTGCTGTGCCTCTACCTCTGTGAGCTAGTACCCTGCTGTACCTTTGGGAGCGGACGGCCCGTAATTCTCCCTGTGCGAATTGAGCCTAGGGGCCACAGCTATGCGGGTCTTGGTGCGAACTGTTTATAAGTCACACTATATGAGCATTAAAAAGTCATTTTGTGATTCAGTACGTCAGCTCGCATCTGTACGAGGCAATTCTGAAAACATACTGTAGGTCTCTTTGTGAGAGATACCCCTATCACGCTATCTCTCCCTACGGGGAACAGCCATAACAACATGGGGATTACCCCGCACTGCCATTACAACGCAGGGATTACAACAAAAGTCTTTACAACGACTTTTGCTGGAGGGCTCTGTTAATTAGGGAATAGTTAAATTTTCTATCCAACACCTTCCCTACTGTCAACGTGGGCTGGAGTTGGAATAGAAAATTAAACTATTCCACTATCCAGTGCCCTCCAGCGAAAGTTGTTGTAATGACTTTCGTTGTAATCCCGGCGTTGTAATGGTATGTGGGGTAAAAGCATGCGTTGTAATGTCATACAACCCTCCCTACATCAGCAGGTAACGTACTCTCTTCCCACATCACCAGCATACCCTCAAAAACGTTCTTGGGACTGCAAGTTTCCCTCTGTGAAGCAGCTCCTTGTCCGCCATCCCCGCTCACCCCCACAAACAAATGTGACAGGAACGTGTTTAAATCTTGAGCCTAAGAAATTGTCTGTTGTTGTAGTTCATTATAAAAGAAACTTGTGAGGTTGGACAAATAAGAATCTTAGTCATGTAAAAATTTACACATAAAAAGTTTTATTAAAACAAAACAATAACAAATAAAACTATGTGTATAAAACTTTTTAATAAAACAAAACAACAACAAATAAAACTATGTACAGCAATGGCGTGTCATTCCTCGACAATTTGTGAATCACAGCCTGCAAGATAAAAAGAAAAATAAGATGGTACAACATGCATCCAGCAAAGGAGAGGGAAAAAGAGGGAAAGAGAGGGAGAGTGAGATACAAGGAAGATAGCAAGCAAAAAACAATATGAGAGAGAGAAAGACAGAGAAAGAAAGAGTCAGACAAAAAAAGAGTGAGAGAGAGAAAGAGAGAGATACAAGGAAGAGAGAAACAGTGTGAGAGAGAAGAGAGAGAGAGAAAGAGTGAGAGAGAGGAAGAAAGAAAAGAGGGAGAGATAGAGAAATTGAAAGAGAGGAAGAGAGAGAGGTAAAGAGTGACAGAGAGAAAGGGAGAGGAAAAGAAAGTGAGAGAAAGAAAGAGAGATACAAGGAAGAGAGAAAGAG
>NW_028248347.1:0-1000 GCF_964263255.1 Lissotriton vulgaris | reverse complement strand
TGGACAGGAGCTGCAAGTGAAACAGGAGTGAAGGCATCGGTGCAGTTACCTGAAGACACCCGAGGAGGAAGAAAACTAAAGGTGCAGGACGAAGGTCGGTGAAGAAACTGCATGAAATAGGACAAGCCTATCAATGCAAAGTGTCGGGGGTTGCAGACAGACACAATTGCTGGAGCTAATTAAATACCTTAACCTATAAAGGGCTGTCTCGCAACCTGGGCGCCAAACCACACTCTTCGCATTGATCCAACATCTCAGCCACCACCTTCCGGTGTTCCATAGAGGCTGTTCTCCAGACCCACATCGAAAACTAGTAACCACATGCTTCTTAACCCATGAAATCCTGACAGAAAAACTGTCTACATCTACTTCTTAAAACCTTGTCCTCAATTATTTGGACTTTAGATGGTATTCATGTTAACAAATTCTTCCTCTTGTAAGACATAGGAGGAAAAGATAAAAAAGAAAGTGGATGCGGCCCCATTTAGGTGCATCACTCTCCAATGTCTGGGACACAGCAGAAACACTTATTTTGCTAACCCTCATCCATGCAAAAATGGATGTGCTGCTCTCTATGAAGTGCCCTCATTCCATGTTTTGTCTACTAACACTGATCTGCTTTACACTGATGCACCTTGACTTCATGTAAAGCATCTAAACCTCTATAACATCATCTGCATAAAAATGCATCTTCGCTTTTGAAATCTGTAAACAATTGTGAACACACATTTTCAGAAACTGAAAAACAAATTGGCACTCCACAGGTTACTAGGATAAAGCAAGCTTAGATATAAATGGATGTCTATTTTTAATTCAGGGAGACAAAACACTAAAGAATATCTGTCCGAACATTTAGAAAACATCCCCTTTATGCTTCTATATAAGTCAATAACTGTGGACCTAGTTGTTCAACTTTTTTAACATGACCCTATTCTCTTAAGCATGCAGTCCTAAATTGTACACACAACTTTGAATTTATTGGTGAAAAAAAGGATGATTC
>NW_028248345.1:0-151000 GCF_964263255.1 Lissotriton vulgaris | reverse complement strand
CAGGCTACGACTGGTCTTTCGTGGCCTGACGCTTTACCTCTAGCATTACTGTCAACTAGGGCGACTGTACACTCCCGAGTAGGGCTTAGTCCCTATGAAATAGTGTTCGGTCGTCCTGCGAATGTTTGGGGGGTTCCTAGGCCAGGTATTTTCTGTGATCTTGAGTACCCAATGTTGATCGATTATCTTCATGACTTGACTGCTAAACTGAGGTTAATTCACCAACAGGTTCACGAAGCATTGCCGACGCGGACGGAGGGTCCAGGCCACCAGCTCCAGCCCGGAGATTGGGTGGTGACGCGGAACTTTTCGCGCAAGAACAACTTGGACCCGAGGTTCACCGGACCCTACCAGGTCCTCCTTGCCACGAGAACTGCAGTTCGTCTTGAGGGGCGGAAGAATTGGGTGCACGCCACCCACACGAAGAAAGTCCCCATCCCGTTGCCAGCAGACTCGTGGGTGAGGAAAGGCATTGCATCAACTGAAACCGAAGGATTGTCGGCGTTTGTACCTTTCAGCGACGCACAACCTGTCGGAGAAACCTCAGTGCAGCAGAGAGACACTGTTGAACAATTGTCAGCACAAGACTCAAGACCAGAACATTCAGCTGATCAACAGGACGCTGTCCCTTCAACGGATCCTTTGTTTGATGAGCAGACACGTCCTGGGAAAACCCGATACTTTTTGCGATCTAGCACCAGAGACTAATAAAAGATCCTGTTCTGTCTTTTGATAATTGCATTATCCCGTTTTCCACGATCAGTTTGAACATTCGTACCATTGTAATTATTTTGTACATATTCATTGAGCTTCGTTCCTTACACTTTTTGCTTCCACAGCTGAGAGACATTGTTTTTGCATACATATATATATTGTGCATTAAAGGCCGTAGGGCCGCGCGCGTACTTCCTTCTGGATAGTAGGTCTTGACGCTAGGTTAAAGGCCGTCGGTTCCTGGGAACTCCTAGGGATTGACTATTGCTACACAGAACGAAGTGCGTCAAGAAACGTTGCGGACGGTCATAGGGAATGGCGTTCTCGAAGTTGATGGATTTGGAAGGAGCTCAGGCACATAGATTCAAGCTGCAGCAACTTAGTCGTACCAAATGTTTTATATTGCAAATATTCGTATTGTTTTTGACTGCTTCTGCATTATTGGCGGGTGGGGTGTATTACACGATGTTTTACTTCTTACCTTCTGCTACACCTACTCCTATCCCTGACCCTAAACTTACCTCCACTGCTTCTCCTCATTCCTTTCATATCTTACCTGAACACGAACAGGCTAGACGTGCAGAATTCCGCAATAATTCCTTTATTCAGCTCCTTCATCAGCATCAGTTAGTGGTTAACACTACTAATTGTTGGGTGTGTGGGTTGATGCCACATACTACGGATAAGGGAATTCCATATCTGGTGTTACCGTATAGTTCCCAAGGGTCTGCTCGAGCATTTCAGACAATGTTTCGAAGCGCACTGGGTTACCACCCCATTCGAGAACCACGTTCTCCCTACTCTGGTCCTACCTCGTATCAAAAACCTTTGTCGATAGCAATAGAGGATCTAGATAGCGATATCTATGATCCCTCGCTTATTCCCGAAGAAGAGGTACAAGCCTATAGGGTCCTAAGTAGAGGCGAATATAGTGTGTTCACCAGTGAAAAGCAGCTTAAAAGCTCGCCTCCGATATGGGTCGTACCCCACATTGGTAATTTTTGCCTCATAGGTCGTGGCCGAAGATCGCAAGCCCGACTTGGAGCAAGTGCTTGCACTGAAAATTACATTCTGCCGATGTTCTCGTCCCCTGTGTTTCTGGCTGCCAAGGGTACATACTTTATCTGTCATGATCGTGCATTTGCATGGTTGCCCGCTGACTTCATGGGCTCATGCTTCATTGCAAATCTGTTGCCTCCGACGTTCACTGCAGATGCCGATTATCATAAGACTAGAGTTGTGAGAGGCGTAATTAGCGAAGAGGATACTGCCGGTCAAGAGGCAGGAGACTTTTTCAAGGGTTTCCTCCCGTTTTGGGGACCTATGGTTAATAGTAGGAACCTGAGACAGTTGACTCGAGTGGTAGAATCGACAGCTAATATTACTGCCAGTGCCCTTGGTAATATCACCACTGAACTTCAGGCGGATAGGCTTATGACGTTACAAAACCGTATGGTTTTAGATGTCATCTTAGCAGATCGAGGTGGGGTATGTAAGGTGATCCATTCGAGCTGCTGCATTTTAATTCCAGATAATGCTCCGACTGTCTATCAAGCCATCTCGAAGTTGCATAAGATCTCCGAATCCATACACGTGGATGTAGGGGATTGGACGCTACTTGGGTGGTTTTGGGGCCTGATGTCGACTTGGGGTTGGAAGATTCTGATGATCATCGGAGTTGTTGTGGTGTTCCTGTTCACGTGTTGCCTTTGTGTGCAGTGCGGTCCTGCCTTATGTGGCCTCTGTGCTACAACGTGTATGAGACAGCCACCTGTTACCAAGGGGACTCGGTTGGACAGAGCTATGCTACAGCAACATCTCGATGGTCTGATGAATATCGAATATGATTCCGACTAGTGCTTGCCTACATGAGGGCAAAAGGAGCGTCTGAGGTTCCGTGACAATTGTAAGTGGTGTTTTCGACTCGCACGAATATGGTCGAGTCTGGTATCTATGAACCGCAAATGACGAGTTTAGTAAGTATGCGCAGTTTCGCTGTGCTAACTTAAACCGTTCGGTTGTTATGTGGGTTTTTCATCTGTACCCACGGGTTCCATCTTAGATACGGCATCCATTTTGTCTCTTGCCCTCAAGTAGCCAGCGAACGGACGCTGTCTGCTTCGCGACCCTGGGACTCCCGAGATATTTGCGGAAGACACATGTCCTTTGTAAGTGTCTTTATGACGAGGGGGATGATACTGTAAGGCAGATGGCGCCGCTCGAGCCTCATCTTGCCGTGCCGGTTTATTGTCTCAGCCGTGCATCTCATTAGGCACGTCCCTTTGATGCCTGTATCTCGTGTTTCCCGATACCTCCCCTTTTACACCCTTTCCGATCTCCCCACTGTCTCCGTCTTCCTCTGCACCTGTCTTTGTTCCTATTTCGATCTGTTTTACTGCCGATTGGAATGCACTAATGTTGGGAAGATGGGTTTTTACAGTTGGGAACCGCCAAATGTTTCCGCACTTATGTTCCGGACCTTATGTGTATCAAAGTGACCAAAGCGACCCCTCTGGGGGATAATGGTGGGAACCGGGTTGTAAACCTTTGTGTACCATGTTGTCCTATGGGTAAAAACTGTATAAAAGGAGCGATCCACAGAACCAATTTGAAGCAGTCTCCCCAAGTTGCACGAGTTGTACTTGTCGTGATATCTGTGTTCCCTGCAGCAAATAAGCCTTGAATCTTTGACGCCGAAGGAAGTGTCCCGTGTCTCTGTCATTCGTACGCCGGAGCAGGTTACCCACGAAGGTTTCAGGTGTTGTGCCCTGGCACCGCTGGGTCTTAAAGAACCCAGTCCTTCAATGACGTAATGGGGGGGTGTTATCTCTTTTGTCGAAAATCAGCCGTTTTTGCTCGAACATTAAATGCCTCCAAATGGTATTTAATTAACTTCCCGAGCCCCTGGAAGCATGAAAATCACTTTAAACATGCTAATTTTAGCTCTAACACTGATGATCCACCTACAAATGTGAACTGACGTTCAAAAATAAAACATTTGAAAACGGACCATTTTCCACATTTCTGAAGCATGACGTAATGGGGGGGTGTTATCTCTTTTGTCGAAAATCAGCCGTTTTTGCTTGAACATTAAATGCCTCAAATGGTATTTAATTAACTTCCCGAGCCCCTGGAAGCATGAAAATCACTTTAAACATGCTAATTTTAGCTCTAACACTGATGATCCACCTACAAATGTGAACTGACGTTCAAAAATAAAACATTTGAAAACGGACCATTTTCCACATTTCTGAAGCATGACGTAATGGGGGGGTGTTATCTCTTTTGTCGAAAATCAGCCGTTTTTGCTCGAACATTAAATGCCTCCAAATGGTATTTAATTAACTTCCCGGGGTGAAGAAACCCTTTTTGAGAACTCAGAGTGAGTAAATTGGCCATTTTCATGCACTTTTAACCATTCCATAAATCTTGTGTTTTGGGCCCCTGGAAGCATGAAAATCACTTTAAACATGCTAATTTTAGCTCTAACACTGATGATCCACCTACAAATGTGAACTGACGTTCAAAAATAAAACATTTGAAAACGGACCATTTTCCACATTTCTGAAGCATGACGTAATGGGGGGGTGTTATCTCTTTTGTCGAAAATCAGCCGTTTTTGCTCGAACATTAAATGCCTCCAAATGGTATTTAATTAACTTCCCGGGGTGAAGAAACCCTTTTTGAGAACTCAGAGTGAGTAAATTGGCCATTTTCATGCACTTTTAACCATTCCATAAATCTTGTGTTTTGGGCCCCTGGAAGCATGAAAATCACTTTAAACATGCTAATTTTAGCTCTAACACTGATGATCCACCTACAAATGTGAACTGACGTTCAAAAATAAAACATTTGAAAACGGACCATTTTCCACATTTCTGAAGCATGACGTAATGGGGGGGTGTTATCTCTTTTGTCGAAAATCAGCCGTTTTTGCTCGAACATTAAATGCCTCCAAATGGTATTTAATTAACTTCCCGAGCCCCTGGAAGCATGAAAATCACTTTAAACATGCTAATTTTAGCTCTAACACTGATGATCCACCTACAAATGTGAACTGACGTTCAAAAATAAAACATTTGAAAACGGACCATTTTCCACATTTCTGAAGCATGACGTAATGGGGGGGTGTTATCTCTTTTGTCGAAAATCAGCCGTTTTTGCTTGAACATTAAATGCCTCCAAATGGTATTTATTTCACTTCCCGGGGTGAAGAAACCCTTTTTGAGAACTCAGAGTGAGTAAATTGGCCATTTTCATGCACTTTTAACCATTCCATTAATCTTGTGTTTTGGGCCCCTGGAAGCATGAAAATCACTTTAAACATGCTAATTTTAGCTCTAACACTGATGATCCACCTACAAATGTGAACTGACGTTCAAAAATAAAACATTTGAAAACGGACCATTTTCCACATTTCTGAAGCATGACGTAATGGGGGGGTGTTATCTCTTTTGTCGAAAATCAGCCGTTTTTGCTCGAACATTAAATGCCTCCAAATGGTATTTAATTAACTTCCCGAGCCCCTGGAAGCATGAAAATCACTTTAAACATGCTAATTTTAGCTCTAACACTGATGATCCACCTACAAATGTGAACTGACGTTCAAAAATAAAACATTTGAAAACGGACCATTTTCCACATTTCTGAAGCATGACGTAATGGGGGGGTGTTATCTCTTTTGTCGAAAATCAGCCGTTTTTGCTCGAACATTAAATGCCTCCAAATGGTATTTAATTAACTTCCCGGGGTGAAGAAACCCTTTTTGAGAACTCAGAGTGAGTAAATTGGCCATTTTCATGCACTTTTAACCATTCCATAAATCTTGTGTTTTGGGCCCCTGGAAGCATGAAAATCACTTTAAACATGCTAATTTTAGCTCTAACACTGATGATCCACCTACAAATGTGAACTGACATTCAAAAATAAAACATTTGAAAACGGACCATTTTCCACATTTCTGAAGCATGACGTAATGGGGGGGTGTTATCTCTTTTGTCGAAAATCAGCCGTTTTTGCTCGAACATTAAATGCCTTCAAATGGTATTTAATTAACTTCCCGAGCCCCTGGAAGCATGAAAATCACTTTAAACATGCTAATTTTAGCTCTAACACTGATGATCCACCTACAAATGTGAACTGACGTTCAAAAATAAAACATTTGAAAACGGACCATTTTCCACATTTCTGAAGCATGACGTAATGGGGGGGTGTTATCTCTTTTGTCGAAAATCAGCCGTTTTTGCTCGAACATTAAATGCCTCCAAATGGTATTTAATTAACTTCCCGAGCCCCTGGAAGCATGAAAATCACTTTAAACATGCTAATTTTAGCTCTAACACTGATGATCCACCTACAAATGTGAACTGACGTTCAAAAATAAAACATTTGAAAACGGACCATTTTCCACATTTCTGAAGCATGACGTAATGGGGGGGTGTTATCTCTTTTGTCGAAAATCAGGCGTTTTTGCTCGAACATTAAATGCCTCCAAATGGTATTTAATTAACTTCCTGAGCCCCTGGAAGCATGAAAATCACTTTAAACATGCTAATTTTAGCTCTAACACTGATGATCCACCTACAAATGTGAACTGACGTTCAAAAATAAAACATTTGAAAACGGACCATTTTCCACATTTCTGAAGCATGACGTAATGGGGGGGTGTTATCTCTTTTGTCGAAAATCAGCCGTTTTTGCTCGAACATTAAATGCCTCCAAATGGTATTTAATTAACTTCCCGAGCCCCTGGAAGCATGAAAATCACTTTAAACATGCTAATTTTAGCTCTAACACTGATGATCCACCTACAAATGTGAACTGACGTTCAAAAATAAAACATTTGAAAACGGACCATTTTCCACATTTCTGAAGCATGACGTAATGGGGGGGTGTTATGTCTTTTGTCGAAAATCAGCCGTTTTTGCTCGAACATTAAATGCCTCCAAATGGTATTTAATTAACTTCCCGGGGTGAAGAAACCCTTTTTTCAGAACTCAGAGTGAGTAAATTGGCCATTTTCATGCACTTTTAACCATTCCATAAATCTTGTGTTTTGGGCCCCTGGAAGCATGAAAATCACTTTAAACATGCTAATTTTAGCTCTAACACTGATGATCCACCTACAAATGTGAACTGACGTTCAAAAATAAAACATTTGAAAACGGACCATTTTCCACATTTCTGAAGCATGACGTAATGGGGGGGTGTTATCTCTTTTGTCGAAAATCAGCCGTTTTTGCTCGAACATTAAATGCCTCCAAATGGTATTTAATTAACTTCCCGAGCCCCTGGAAGCATGAAAATCACTTTAAACATGCTAATTTTAGCTCTAACACTGATGATCCACCTACAAATGTGAACTGACGTTCAAAAATAAAACATTTGAAAACGGACCATTTTCCACATTTCTGAAGCATGACGTAATGGGGGGGTGTTATCTCTTTTGTCGAAAATCAGCCGTTTTTGCTCGAACATTAAATGCCTCCAAATGGTATTTAATTAACTTCCCGGGGTGAAGAAACCCTTTTTGAGAACTCAGAGTGAGTAAATTGGCCATTTTCATGCACTTTTAACCATTCCATAAATCTTGTGTTTTGGGCCCCTGGAAGCATGAAAATCACTTTAAACATGCTAATTTTAGCTCTAACACTGATGATCCACCTACAAATGTGAACTGACGTCCAAAAATAAAACATTTGAAAACGGACCATTTTCCACATTTCTGAAGCATGACGTAATGGGGGGGTGTTATCTCTTTTGTCGAAAATCAGCCGTTTTTGCTCGAACATTAAATGCCTCCAAATGGTATTTATTTCACTTCCCGAGCCCCTGGAAGCATGAAAATCACTTTAAACATGCTAATTTTAGCTCTAACACTGATGATCCACCTACAAATGTGAACTGACGTTCAAAAATAAAACATTTGAAAACGGACCATTTTCCACATTTCTGAAGCATGACGTAATGGGGGGGTGTTATCTCTTTTGTCGAAAATCAGCCGTTTTTGCTCAAACATTAAATGCCTCCAAATGGTATTTAATTAACTTCCCGAGCCCCTGGAAGCATGAAAATCACTTTAAACATGCTAATTTTAGCTCTAACACTGATGATCCACCTACAAATGTGAACTGACGTTCAAAAATAAAACATTTGAAAACGGACCATTTTCCACATTTCTGAAGCATGACGTAATGGGGGGGGGTGTTATCTCTTTTGTCGAAAATCAGCCGTTTTTGCTCGAACATTAAATGCCTCCAAATGGTATTTAATTAACTTCCCGGGGTGAAGAAACCCTTTTTGAGAACTCAGAGTGAGTAAATTGGCCATTTTCATGCACTTTTAACCATTCCATAAATCTTGTGTTTTGGGCCCCTGGAAGCATGAAAATCACTTTAAACATGCTAATTTTAGCTCTAACACTGATGATCCACCTACAAATGTGAACTGACGTCCAAAAATAAAACATTTGAAAACGGACCATTTTCCACATTTCTGAAGCATGACGTAATGGGGGGGTGTTATCTCTTTTGTCGAAAATCAGCCGTTTTTGCTCGAACATTAAATGCCTCCAAATGGTATTTATTTCACTTCCCGAGCCCCTGGAAGCATGAAAATCACTTTAAACATGCTAATTTTAGCTCTAACACTGATGATCCACCTACAAATGTGAACTGACGTTCAAAAATAAAACATTTGAAAACGGACCATTTTCCACATTTCTGAAGCATGACGTAATGGGGGGTGTTATCTCTTTTGTCGAAAATCAGCCGTTTTTGCTCGAACATTAAATGCCTCCAAATGGTATTTAATTAACTTCCCGGGGTGAAGAAACCCTTTTTGAGAACTCAGAGTGAGTAAATTGGCCATTTTCATGCACTTTTAACCATTCCATAAATCTTGTGTTTTGGGCCCCTGGAAGCATGAAAATCACTTTAAACATGCTAATTTTAGCTCTAACACTGATGATCCACCTACAAATGTGAACTGACGTTCAAAAATAAAACATTTGAAAACGGACCATTTTCCACATTTCTGAAGCATGACGTAATGGGGGGGTGTTATCTCTTTTGTCGAAAATCAGCCGTTTTTGCTCGAACATTAAATGCCTCCAAATGGTATTTAATTAACTTCCCGAGCCCCTGGAAGCATGAAAATCACTTTAAACATGCTAATTTTAGCTCTAACACTGATGATCCACCTACAAATGTGAACTGACGTTCAAAAATAAAACATTTGAAAACGGACCATTTTCCACATTTCTGAAGCATGACGTAATGGGGGGGTGTTATCTCTTTTGTCGAAAATCAGCCGTTTTTGCTCGAACATTAAATGCCTCCAAATGGTATTTAATTAACTTCCCGGGGTGAAGAAACCCTTTTTGAGAACTCAGAGTGAGTAAATTGGCCATTTTCATGCACTTTTAACCATTCCATTAATCTTGTGTTTTGGGCCCCTGGAAGCATGAAAATCACTTTAAACATGCTAATTTTAGCTCTAACACTGATGATCCACCTACAAATGTGAACTGACGTTCAAAAATAAAACATTTGAAAACGGACCATTTTCCACATTTCTGAAGCATGACGTAATGGGGGGGGTGTTATCTCTTTTGTCGAAAATCAGCCGTTTTTGCTCGAACATTAAATGCCTCCAAATGATATTTATTTCACTTCCCGGGGTGAAGAAACCCTTTTTGAGAACTCAGAGTGAGTAAATTGGCCATTTTCATGCACTTTTAACCATTCCATTAATCTTGTGTTTTGGGCCCCTGGAAGTATGAAAATAACTTTAAACATGCTAATTTTAGCTCTAACACTGATGATCCACCTACAAATGTGAACTGACGTTCAAAAATAAAACATTTGAAAACGGACCATTTTCCACATTTCTGAAGCATGACGTAATTGGGGGGTGTTATCTCTTTTGTCGAAAATCAGCCGTTTTTGCTCGAACATTAAATGCCTCCAAATGGTATTTAATTAACTTCCCGAGCCCCTGGAAGCATGAAAATCACTTTAAACATGCTCATTTTAGCTCTAACACTGATGATCCACCTACAAATGTGAACTGACGTTCAAAAATAAAACATTTGAAAACGGACCATTTTCCACATTTCTGAAGCATGACGTAATGGGGGGGGTGTTATCTCTTTTGTCGAAAATCAGCCATTTTTGCTCGAACATTAAATGCCTCCAAATGGTATTTAATTAACTTCCCGAGCCCCTGGAAGCATGAAAATCACTTTAAACATGCTAATTTTAGCTCTAACACTGATGATCCACCTACAAATGTGAACTGACGTTCAGAAATAAAACATTTGAAAACGGACCATTTTCCACATTTCTGAAGCATGACGTAATGGGGGGGTGTTATCTCTTTTGTCGAAAATCAGCCGTTTTTGCTCGAACATTAAATGCCTCCAAATGGTATTTATTTCACTTCCCGAGCCCCTGGAAGCATGAAAATCACTTTAAACATGCTAATTTTAGCTCTAACACTGATGATCCACCTACAAATGTGAACTGACGTTCAAAAATAAAACATTTGAAAACGGACCATTTTCCACATTTCTGAAGCATGACGTAATGGGGGGGTGTTATCTCTTTTGTCGAAAATCAGCCGTTTTTGCTCGAACATTAAATGCCTCCAAATGGTATTTAATTAACTTCCCGGGGTGAAGAAACCCTTTTTGAGAACTCAGAGTGAGTAAATTGGCCATTTTCATGCACTTTTAACCATTCCATAAATCTTGTGTTTTGGGCCCCTGGAAGCATGAAAATCACTTTAAACATGTTAATTTTAGCTCTAACACTGATGATCCACCTACAAATGTGAACTGACGTTCAAAAATAAAACATTTGAAAACGGACCATTTTCCACATTTCTGAAGCATGACGTAATGGGGGGGTGTTATCTCTTTTGTCGAAAATCAGCCATTTTTTCTCGAACATTAAATGCCTCCAAATGGTATTTAATTAACTTCCCGAGCCCCTGGAAGCATGAAAATCACTTTAAACATGCTAATTTTAGCTCTAACACTGATGATCCACCTACAAATGTGAACTGACGTTCAAAAATGAAACATTTGAAAACGGACCATTTTCCACATTTCTGAAGCATGACGTAATGGGGGGGTGTTATCTCTTTTGTCGAAAATCAGCCGTTTTTGCTCGAACATTAAATGCCTCCAAATGGTATTTAATTAACTTCCCGGGGTGAAGAAACCCTTTTTGAGAACTCAGAGTGAGTAAATTGGCCATTTTCATGCACTTTTAACCATTCCATAAATCTTGTGTTTTGGGCCCCTGGAAGCATGAAAATCACTTTAAACATGCTAATTTTAGCTCTAACACTGATGATCCACCTACAAATGTGAACTGACGTTCAAAAATAAAACATTTGAAAACGGACCATTTTCCACATTTCTGAAGCATGACGTAATGGGGGGGTGTTATCTCTTTTGTCGAAAATCAGCCGTTTTTGCTCGAACATTAAATGCCTCCAAATGGTATTTAATTAACTTCCCGAGCCCCTGGAAGCATGAAAATCACTTTAAACATGCTAATTTTAGCTCTAACACTGATGATCCACCTACAAATGTGAACTGACGTTCAAAAATAAAACATTTGAAAACGGACCATCTTCCACATTTCTGAAGCATGACGTAATGGGGGGGTGTTATCTCTTTTGTCGAAAATCAGCCGTTTTTGCTCGAACATTAAATGCCTCCAAATGGTATTTAATTAACTTCCCGAGCCCCTGGAAGCATGAAAATCACTTTAAACATGCTAATTTTAGCTCTAACACTGATGATCCACCTACAAATGTGAACTGACGTTCAAAAATAAAACATTTGAAAACGGACCATTTTCCACATTTCTGAAGCATGACGTAATGGGGGGGTGTTATCTCTTTTGTCGAAAATCAGCCGTTTTTGCTCGAACATTAAATGCCTCCAAATGGTATTTAATTAACTTCCCGGGGTGAAGAAACCCTTTTTGAGAACTCAGAGTGAGTAAATTGGCCATTTTCATGCACTTTTAACCATTCCATAAATCTTGTGTTTTGGGCCCCTGGAAGCATGAAAATCACTTTAAACATGCTAATTTTAGCTCTAACACTGATGATCCACCTACAAATGTGAACTGACGTTCAAAAATAAAACATTTAAAAACGAACCATTTTCCACATTTCTGAAGCATGACGTAATGGGGGGGGTGTTATCTCTTTTGTCGAAAATCAGCCGTTTTTGCTCGAACATTAAATGCCTCCAAATGGTATTTAATTAACTTCCCGAGCCCCTGGAAGCATGAAAATCACTTTAAACATGCTAATTTTAGCTCTAACACTGATGATCCACCTACAAATGTGAACTGACGTTCAAAAATAAAACATTTGAAAACGGACCATTTTCCACATTTCTGAAGCATGACGTAATGGGGGGGTGTTATCTCTTTTGTCGAAAATCAGCCGTTTTTGCTCGAACATTAAATGCCTCCAAATGGTATTTATTTCACTTCCCGAGCCCCTGGAAGCATGAAAATCACTTTAAACATGCTAATTTTAGCTCTAACACTGATGATCCACCTACAAATGTGAACTGACGTTCAAAAATAAAACATTTGAAAACGGACCATTTTCCACATTTCTGAAGCATGACGTAATGGGGGGGTGTTATCTCTTTTGTCGAAAATCAGCCGTTTTTGCTCGAACATTAAATGCCTCCAAATGGTATTTAATTAACTTCCCGAGCCCCTGGAAGCATGAAAATCACTTTAAACATGCTAATTTTAGCTCTAACACTGATGATCCACCTACAAATGTGAACTGACGTTCAAAAATAAAACATTTGAAAACGGACCATTTTCCACATTTCTGAAGCATGACGTAATGGGGGGGTGTTATCTCTTTTGTCGAAAATCAGCCGTTTTTGCTCGAACATTAAATGCCTCCAAATGGTATTTAATTAATTTCCCGGGGTGAAGAAACCCTTTTTGAGAACTCAGAGTGAGTAAATTGGCCATTTTCATGCACTTTTAACCATTCCATAAATCTTGTGTTTTGGGCCCCTGGAAGCATGAAAATCACTTTAAACATGCTAATTTTAGCTCTAACACTGATGATCCACCTACAAATGTGAACTGACGTTCAAAAATAAAACATTTGAAAACGGACCATTTTCCACATTTCTGAAGCATGACGTAATGGGGGGGTGTTATCTCTTTTGTCGAAAATCAGCCGTTTTGCTCGAACATTAAATGCCTCCAAATGGTATTTAATTAACTTCCCGGGGTGAAGAAACCCTTTTTGAGAACTCAGAGTGAGTAAATTGGCCATTTTCATGCACTTTTAACCATTCCATAAATCTTGTGTTTTGGGCCCCTGGAAGCATGAAAATCACTTTAAACATGCTAATTTTAGCTCTAACACTGATGATCCACCTACAAATGTGAACTGACGTTCAAAAATAAAACATTTGAAAACGGACCATTTTCCACATTTCTGAAGCATGACGTAATGGGGGGCTGTTATCTCTTTTGTCGAAAATCAGCAGTTTTTGCTCGAACATTAAATGCCTCCAAATGGTATTTAATTAACTTCCCGAGCCCCTGGAAGCATGAAAATCACTTTAAACATGCTAATTTTAGCTCTAACACTGATGATCCACCTACAAATGTGAACTGACGTTCAAAAATAAAACATTTGAAAACGGACCATTTTCCACATTTCTGAAGCATGACGTAATGGGGGGGTGTTATCTCTTTTGTCGAAAATCAGCCGTTTTTGCTCGAACATTAAATGCCTCCAAATGGTATTTAATTAACTTCCCGAGCCCCTGGAAGCATGAAAATCACTTTAAACATGCTAATTTTAGCTCTAACACTGATGATCCACCTACAAATGTGAACTGACGTTCAAAAATAAAACATTTGAAAACGGACCATTTTCCACATTTCTGAAGCATGACGTAATGGGGGGGTGTTATCTCTTTTGTCGAAAATCAGCCGTTTTTGCTCGAACATTAAATGCCTCCAAATGGTATTTAATTAACTTCCCGAGCCCCTGGAAGCATGAAAATCACTTTAAACATGCTAATTTTAGCTCTAACACTGATGATCCACCTACAAATGTGAACTGACGTTCAAAAATAAAACATTTGAAAACGGACCATTTTCCACATTTCTGAAGCATGACGTAATGGGGGGGTGTTATCTCTTTTGTCGAAAATCAGCCGTTTTTGCTCGAACATTAAATGCCTCCAAATGGTATTTAATTAATTTCCCGGGGTGAAGAAACCCTTTTTGAGAACTCAGAGTGAGTAAATTGGCCATTTTCATGCACTTTTAACCATTCCATAAATCTTGTGTTTTGGGCCCCTGGAAGCATGAAAATCACTTTAAACATGCTCATTTTAGCTCTAACACTGATGATCCACCTACAAATGTGAACTGACGTTCAAAAATAAAACATTTGAAAACGGACCATTTTCCACATTTCTGAAGCATGACGTAATGGGGGGGTGTTATCTCTTTTGTCGAAAATCAGCCGTTTTGCTCGAACATTAAATGCCTCCAAATGGTATTTAATTAACTTCCCGGGGTGAAGAAACCCTTTTTGAGAACTCAGAGTGAGTAAATTGGCCATTTTCATGCACTTTTAACCATTCCATAAATCTTGTGTTTTGGGCCCCTGGAAGCATGAAAATCACTTTAAACATGCTAATTTTAGCTCTAACACTGATGATCCACCTACAAATGTGAACTGACGTTCAAAAATAAAACATTTGAAAACGGACCATTTTCCACATTTCTGAAGCATGACGTAATGGGGGGGTGTTATCTCTTTTGTCGAAAATCAGCCGTTTTTGCTCGAACATTAAATGCCTCCAAATGGTATTTAATTAACTTCCCGAGCCCCTGGAAGCATGAAAATCACTTTAAACATGCTAATTTTAGCTCTAACACTGATGATCCACCTACAAATGTGAACTGACGTTCAAAAATAAAACATTTGAAAACGGACCATTTTCCACATTTCTGAAGCATGACGTAATGGGGGGGTGTTATCTCTTTTGTCGAAAATCAGCCGTTTTTGCTCGAACATTAAATGCCTCCAAATGGTATTTAATTAACTTCCCGAGCCCCTGGAAGCATGAAAATCACTTTAAACATGCTAATTTTAGCTCTAACACTGATGATCCACCTACAAATGTGAACTGACGTTCAAAAATAAAACATTTGAAAACGGACCATTTTCCACATTTCTGAAGCATGACGTAATGGGGGGGGTGTTATCTCTTTTGTCGAAAATCAGCCGTTTTTGCTCGAACATTAAATGCCTCCAAATGGTATTTAATTAACTTCCCGGGGTGAAGAAACCCTTTTTGAGAACTCAGAGTGAGTAAATTGGCCATTTTCATGCACTTTTAACCATTCCATAAATCTTGTGTTTTGGGCCCCTGGAAGCATGAAAATCACTTTAAACATGCTAATTTTAGCTCTAACACTGATGATCCACCTACAAATGTGAACTGACGTTCAAAAATAAAACATTTAAAAACGAACCATTTTCCACATTTCTGAAGCATGACGTAATGGGGGGGGTGTTATCTCTTTTGTCGAAAATCAGCCGTTTTTGCTCGAACATTAAATGCCTCCAAATGGTATTTAATTAACTTCCCGAGCCCCTGGAAGCATGAAAATCACTTTAAACATGCTAATTTTAGCTCTAACACTGATGATCCACCTACAAATGTGAACTGACGTTCAAAAATAAAACATTTGAAAACGGACCATTTTCCACATTTCTGAAGCATGACGTAATGGGGGGGTGTTATCTCTTTTGTCGAAAATCAGCCGTTTTTGCTCGAACATTAAATGCCTCCAAATGGTATTTAATTAACTTCCCGAGCCCCTGGAAGCATGAAAATCACTTTAAACATGCTAATTTTAGCTCTAACACTGATGATCCACCTACAAATGTGAACTGACGTTCAAAAATAAAACATTTGAAAACGGACCATTTTCCACATTTCTGAAGCAAGACGTAATGGGGGGGTGTTATCTCTTTTGTCGAAAATCAGCCGTTTTTGCTCGAACATTAAATACCTCCAAATGGTATTTAATTAACTTCCCGAGCCCCTGGAAGCATGAAAATCACTTTAAACATGCTAATTTTAGCTCTAACACTGATGATCCACCTACAAATGTGAACTGACGTTCAAAAATAAAACATTTAAAAACGGACCATTTTCCACATTTCTGAAGCATGACGTAATGGGGGGGTGTTATCTCTTTTGTCGAAAATCAGCCGTTTTTGCTCGAACATTAAATGCCTCCAAATGGTATTTAATTAACTTCCCGGGGTGAATAAACCCTTTTTGAGAACTCAGAGTGAGTAAATTGGCCATTTTCATGCACTTTTAACCATTCCATAAATCTTGTGTTTTGGGCCCCTGGAAGCATGAAAATCACTTTAAACATGCTAATTTTAGCTCTAACACTGATGATACACCTACAAATGTGAACTGACGTTCAAAAATAAAACATTTGAAAACGGACCATTTTCCACATTTCTGACTCATGACGTAATGGGGGGGTGTTATCTCTTTTGTCGAAAATCAGCCGTTTTTGCTCGAACATTAAATGCCTCCAAATGGTATTTAATTAACTTCCCGAGCCCCTGGAAGCATGAAAATCACTTTAAACATGCTAATTTTAGCTCTAACACTGATGATACACCTACAAATGTGAACTGACGTTCAAAAATAAAACATTTGAAAACGGACCATTTTCCACATTTCTGAAGCATGACGTAATGGGGGGGTGTTATCTCTTTTGTCGAAAATCAGCCGTTTTTGCTCGAACATTAAATGCCTCCAAATGGTATTTAATTAACTTCCCGGGGTGAAGAAACCCTTTTTGAGAACTCAGAGTGAGTAAATTGGCCATTTTCATGCACTTTTAACTATTCCATAAATCTTGTGTTTTGGGCCCCTGGAAGCATGAAAATCACTTTAAACATGCTAATTTTAGCTCTAACCCTGATGATCCACCTACAAATGTGAACTGACGTTCAAAAATAAAACATTTGAAAACGGACCATTTTCCACATTTCTGAAGCATGACGTAATGGGGGGGTGTTATCTCTTTTGTCGAAAATCAGCCGTTTTTGCTCGAACATTAAATGCCTCCAAATGGTATTTATTTCACTTCCCGAGCCCCTGGAAGCATGAAAATCACTTTAAACATGCTAATTTTAGCTCTAACACTGATGATCCACCTACAAATGTGAACTGACGTTCAAAAATAAAACATTTGAAAACGGACCATTTTCCACATTTCTGAAGCATGACGTAATGGGGGGGGTGTTATCTCTTTTGTCGAAAATCAGCCGTTTTTGCTCGAACATTAAATGCCTCCAAATGGTATTTAATTAACTTCCCGAGCCCCTGGAAGCATGAAAATCACTTTAAACATGCTAATTTTAGCTCTAACACTGATGATCCACCTACAAATGTGAACTGACGTTCAAAAATAAAACATTTAAAAACGGACCATTTTCCACATTTCTGAAGCATGACGTAATGGGGGGGTGTTATCTCTTTTGTCGAAAATCAGCCGTTTTTGCTCGAACATTAAATGCCTCCAAATGGTATTTAATTAACTTCCCGGGGTGAATAAACCCTTTTTGAGAACTCAGAGTGAGTAAATTGGCCATTTTCATGCACTTTTAACCATTCCATAAATCTTGTGTTTTGGGCCCCTGGAAGCATGAAAATCACTTTAAACATGCTAATTTTAGCTCTAACACTGATGATACACCTACAAATGTGAACTGACGTTCAAAAATAAAACATTTGAAAACGGACCATTTTCCACATTTCTGACTCATGACGTAATGGGGGGGTGTTATCTCTTTTGTCGAAAATCAGCCGTTTTTGCTCGAACATTAAATGCCTCCAAATGGTATTTAATTAACTTCCCGAGCCCCTGGAAGCATGAAAATCACTTTAAACATGCTAATTTTAGCTCTAACACTGATGATACACCTACAAATGTGAACTGACGTTCAAAAATAAAACATTTGAAAACGGACCATTTTCCACATTTCTGAAGCATGACGTAATGGGGGGGTGTTATCTCTTTTGTCGAAAATCAGCCGTTTTTGCTCGAACATTAAATGCCTCCAAATGGTATTTAATTAACTTCCCGGGGTGAAGAAACCCTTTTTGAGAACTCAGAGTGAGTAAATTGGCCATTTTCATGCACTTTTAACTATTCCATAAATCTTGTGTTTTGGGCCCCTGGAAGCATGAAAATCACTTTAAACATGCTAATTTTAGCTCTAACCCTGATGATCCACCTACAAATGTGAACTGACGTTCAAAAATAAAACATTTGAAAACGGACCATTTTCCACATTTCTGAAGCATGACGTAATGGGGGGGTGTTATCTCTTTTGTCGAAAATCAGCCGTTTTTGCTCGAACATTAAATGCCTCCAAATGGTATTTATTTCACTTCCCGAGCCCCTGGAAGCATGAAAATCACTTTAAACATGCTAATTTTAGCTCTAACACTGATGATCCACCTACAAATGTGAACTGACGTTCAAAAATAAAACATTTGAAAACGGACCATTTTCCACATTTCTGAAGCATGACGTAATGGGGGGGGTGTTATCTCTTTTGTCGAAAATCAGCCGTTTTTGCTCGAACATTAAATGCCTCCAAATGGTATTTAATTAACTTCCCGAGCCCCTGGAAGCATGAAAATCACTTTAAACATGCTCATTTTAGCTCTAACACTGATGATCCACCTACAAATGTGAACTGACGTTCAAAAATAAAACATTTGAAAACGAACCATTTTCCACATTTCTGAAGCATGACGTAATGGGGGGGTGTTATCTCTTTTGTCGAAAATCAGCCGTTTTTGCTCGAACATTAAATGCCTCCAAATGGTATTTAATTAACTTCCCGGGGTGAAGAAACCCTTTTTGAGAACTCAGAGTGAGTAAATTGGCCATTTTCATGCACTTTTAACCATTCCATTAATCTTGTGTTTTGGGCCCCTGGAAGCATGAAAATCACTTTAAACATGCTAATTTTAGCTCTAACACTGATGATCCACCTACAAATGTGAACTGACGTTCAAAAATAAAACATTTGAAAACGGACCATTTTCCACATTTCTGAAGCATGACGTAATGGGGGGGTGTTATCTCTTTTGTCGAAAATCAGCCGTTTTTGCTCGAACATTAAATGCCTCCAAATGGTATTTAATTAACTTCCCGAGCCCCTGGAAGCATGAAAATCACTTTAAACATGCTAATTTTAGCTCTAACACTGATTATCCACCTACAAATGTGAACTGACGTTCAAAAATAAAACATTTGAAAACGGACCATTTTCCACATTTCTGAAGCATGACGTAATGGGGGGGTGTTATTTCTTTTGTCGAAAATCAGCCGTTTTTGCTCGAACATTAAATGCCTCCAAATGGTATTTAATTAACTTCCCGGGGTGAAGAAACCCTTTTTGAGAACTCAGAGTGAGTAAATCGGCCATTTTCATGCACTTTTAACCATTCCATAAATCTTGTGTTTTGGGCCCCTGGAAGCATGAAAATCACTTTAAACATGCTAATTTTAGCTCTAACACTGATGATCCACCTACAAATGTGAACTGACGTTCAAAAATAAAACATTTGAAAACGGACCATTTTCCACATTTCTGAAGCATTACGTAATGGGGGGGTGTTATCTCTTTTGTCGAAAATCAGCCGTTTTTGCTCGAACATTAAATGCCTCCAAATGGTATTTATTTCACTTCCCGGGGTGAAGAAACCCTTTTTGAGAACTCAGAGTGAGTAAATTGGCCATTTTCATGCACTTTTAACCATTCTATAAATCTTGTGTTTTGGGCCCCTGGAAGCATGAAAATCACTTTAAACATGCTAATTTTAGCTCTAACACTGATGATCCACCTACAAATGTGAACTGACGTTCAAAAATAAAACATTTAAAAACGAACCATTTTCCACATTTCTGAAGCATGACGTAATGGGGGGGGTGTTATCTCTTTTGTCGAAAATCAGCCGTTTTTGCTCGAACATTAAATGCCTCCAAATGGTATTTAATTAACTTCCCGAGCCCCTGGAAGCATGAAAATCACTTTAAACATGCTAATTTTAGCTCTAACACTGATGATCCACCTACAAATGTGAACTGACGTTCAAAAATAAAACATTTGAAAACGGACCATTTTCCACATTTCTGAAGCATGACGTAATGGGGGGGTGTTATCTCTTTTGTCGAAAATCAGCCGTTTTTGCTCGAACATTAAATGCCTCCAAATGGTATTTAATTAACTTCCCGAGCCCCTGGAAGCATGAAAATCACTTTAAACATGCTAATTTTAGCTCTAACACTGATGATCCACCTACAAATGTGAACTGACGTTCAAAAATAAAACATTTGAAAACGGACCATTTTCCACATTTCTGAAGCATGACGTAATGGGGGGGTGTTATCTCTTTTGTCGAAAATCAGCCGTTTTTGCTCGAACATTAAATACCTCCAAATGGTATTTAATTAACTTCCCGAGCCCCTGGAAGCATGAAAATCACTTTAAACATGCTAATTTTAGCTCTAACACTGATGATCCACCTACAAATGTGAACTGACGTTCAAAAATAAAACATTTGAAAACGGACCATTTTCCACATTTCTGAAGCATGACGTAATGGGGGGTGTTATCTCTTTTGTCGAAAATCAGCCGTTTTTGCTTGAACATTAAATGCCTCCAAATGGTATTTAATTAACTTCCCGGGGTGAATAAACCCTTTTTGAGAACTCAGAGTGAGTAAATTGGCCATTTTCATGCACTTTTAACCATTCCATAAATCTTGTGTTTTGGGCCCCTGGAAGCATGAAAATCACTTTAAACATGCTAATTTTAGCTCTAACACTGATGATCCACCTACAAATGTGAACTGACGTTCAAAAATAAAACATTTGAAAACGGACCATTTTCCACATTTCTGACTCATGACGTAATGGGGGGGTGTTATCTCTTTTGTCGAAAATCAGCCGTTTTTGCTCGAACATTAAATGCCTCCAAATGGTATTTAATTAACTTCCCGAGCCCCTGGAAGCATGAGAATCACTTTAAACATGCTAATTTTAGCTCTAACACTGATGATACACCTACAAATGTGAACTGACGTTCAAAAATAAAACATTTGAAAACGGACCATTTTCCACATTTCTGAAGCATGACGTAATGGGGGGGTGTTATCTCTTTTGTCGAAAATCAGCCGTTTTTGCTTGAACATTAAATGCCTCCAAATGGTATTTAATTAACTTCCCGGGGTGAAGAAACCCTTTTTGAGAACTCAGAGTAAGTAAATTGGCCATTTTCATGCACTTTTAACCATTCCATAAATCTTGTGTTTTGGGCCCCTGGAAGCATGAAAATCACTTTAAACATGCTAATTTTAGCTCTAACACTGATGATCCACCTACAAATGTGAACTGACGTTCAAAAATAAAACATTTGAAAACGGACCATTTTCCACATTTCTGAAGCATGACGTAATGGGGGGGTGTTATCTCTTTTGTCGAAAATCAGCCGTTTTTGCTCGAACATTAAATGCCTCCAAATGGTATTTATTTCACTTCCCGAGCCCCTGGAAGCATGAAAATCACTTTAAACATGCTAATTTTAGCTCTAACACTGATGATCCACCTACAAATGTGAACTGACGTTCAAAAATAAAACATTTGAAAACGGACCATTTTCCACATTTCTGAAGCATGACGTAATGGGGGGGTGTTATCTCTTTTGTCGAAAATCAGCCGTTTTTGCTCGAACATTAAATGCCTCCAAATGGTATTTAATTAACTTCCCGAGCCCCTGGAAGCATGAAAATCACTTTAAACATGCTCATTTTAGCTCTAACACTGATGATCCACCTACAAATGTGAACTGACGTTCAAAAATAAAACATTTGAAAACGAACCATTTTCCACATTTCTGAAGCATGACGTAATGGGGGGGTGTTATCTCTTTTGTCGAAAATCAGCCGTTTTTGCTCGAACATTAAATGCCTCCAAATGGTATTTAATTAACTTCCCGGGGTGAAGAAACCCTTTTTGAGAACTCAGAGTGAGTAAATTGGCCATTTTCATGCACTTTTAACCATTCCATAAATCTTGTGTTTTGGGCCCCTGGAAGCATGAAAATCACTTTAAACATGCTAATTTTAGCTCTAACACTGATGATCCACCTACAAATGTGAACTGACGTTCAAAAATAAAACATTTGAAAACGGACCATTTTCCACATTTCTGAAGCATGACGTAATGGGGGGGTGTTATCTCTTTTGTCGAAAATCAGCCGTTTTTGCTCGAACATTAAATGCCTCCAAATGGTATTTAATTAACTTCCCGAGCCCCTGGAAGCATGAAAATCACTTTAAACATGCTAATTTTAGCTCTAACACTGATGATCCACCTACAAATGTGAACTGACGTTCAAAAATAAAACATTTGAAAACGGACCATTTTCCACATTTCCGAAGCATGACGTAATGGGGGGGTGTTATCTCTTTTGTCGAAAATCAGCCGTTTTTGCTCGAACATTAAATGCCTCCAAATGGTATTTATTTCACTTCCCGGGGTGATGAAACCCTTTTTGAGAACTCAGAGTGAGTAAATTGGCCATTTTCATGCACTTTTAACCATTCCATTAATCTTGTGTTTTGGGCCCCTGGAAGCATGAAAATCACTTTAAACATGCTAATTTTAGCTCTAACACTGATGATCCACCTACAAATGTGAACTGACGTTCAAAAATAAAACATTTGAAAACGGACCATTTTCCACATTTCTGAAGCATGACGTAATGGGGGGGTGTTATCTCTTTTGTCGAAAATCAGCCATTTTTGCTCGAACATTAAATGCCTCCAAATGGTATTTAATTAACTTCCCGAGCCCCTGGAAGCATGAAAATCACTTTAAACATGCTAATTTTAGCTCTAACACTGATGATCCACCTACAAATGTGAACTGACGTTCAAAAATAAAACATTTGAAAACGGACCATTTTCCACATTTCTGAAGCATGACGTAATGGGGGGGTGTTATTTCTTTTGTCGAAAATCAGCCGTTTTTGCTCGAACATTAAATGCCTCCAAATGGTATTTAATTAACTTCCCGGGGTGAAGAAACCCTTTTTGAGAACTCAGAGTGAGTAAATCGGCCATTTTCATGCACTTTTAACCATTCCATAAATCTTGTGTTTTGGGCCCCTGGAAGCATGAAAATCACTTTAAACATGCTAATTTTAGCTCTAACACTGATGATCCACCTACAAATGTGAACTGACGTTCAAAAATAAAACATTTGAAAACGGACCATTTTCCACATTTCTGAAGCATGACGTAATGGGGGGGTGTTATCTCTTTTGTCGAAAATCATCCGTTTTTGCTTGAACATTAAATGCCTCCAAATGGTATTTAATTAACTTCCCGGGGTGAAGAAACCCTTTTTGAGAACTCAGAGTGAGTAAATTGGCCATTTTCATGCACTTTTAACCATTCCATAAATCTTGTGTTTTGGGCCCCTGGAAGCATGAAAATCACTTTAAACATGCTAATTTTAGCTCTAACACTGATGATCCACCTACAAATGTGAACTGACGTTCAAAAATAAAACATTTGAAAACGGACCATTTTCCACATTTCTGAAGCATGACGTAATGGGGGGGGTGTTATCTCTTTTGTCGAAAATCAGCCGTTTTTGCTCGAACATTAAATGCCTCCAAATGGTATTTAATTAACTTCCCGAGCCCCTGGAAGCATGAAAATCACTTTAAACATGCTAATTTTAGCTCTAACACTGATGATCCACCTACAAATGTGAACTGACGTTCAAAAATAAAACATTTGAAAACGGACCATTTTCCACATTTCTGAAGCATGACGTAATGGGGGGGTGTTATCTCTTTTGTCGAAAATCAGCCGTTTTTGCTCGAACATTAAATGCCTCCAAATGGTATTTATTTCACTTCCCGAGCCCCTGGAAGCATGAAAATAGCTTTAAACATGCTAATTTTAGCTCTAACACTGATGATCCACCTACAAATGTGAACTGACGTTCAAAAATAAAACATTTGAAAACGGACCATTTTCCACATTTCTGAAGCATGACGTAATGGGGGGGTGTTATCTCTTTTGTCGAAAATCAGCCGTTTTTGCTCGAACATTAAATGCCTCCAAATGGTATTTAATTAACTTCCCGAGCCCTTGGAAGCATGAAAATCACTTTAAACATGCTAATTTTAGCTCTAACACTGATGATCCACCTACAAATGTGAACTGACGTTCAAAAATAAAACATTTGAAAACGGACCATTTTCCACATTTCTGAAGCATGACGTAATGGGGGGGTGTTATCTCTTTTGTCGAAAATCAGCCGTTTTTGCTCGAACATTAAATGCCTCCAAATGGTATTTATTTCACTTCCCGAGCCCCTGGAAGCATGAAAATCACTTTAAACATGCTAATTTTAGCTCTAACACTGATGATCCACCTACAAATGTGAACTGACGTTCAAAAATAAAACATTTGAAAACGGACCATTTTTCACATTTCTGAAGCATGACGTAATGGGGGGGTGTTATCTCTTTTGTCGAAAATCAGCCGTTTTTGCTCGAACAATAAATGCCTCCAAATGGTATTTATTTCACTTCCCGAGCCCCTGGAAGCATGAAAATCACTTTAAACATGCTAATTTTAGCTCTAACACTGATGATCCACCTACAAATGTGAACTGACGTTCAAAAATAAAACATTTGAAAACGGACCATTTTCCACATTTCTGAAGCATGACGTAATGGGGGGTGTTATCTCTTTTGTCGAAAATCAGCCGTTTTTGCTCGAACATTAAATGCCTCCAAATGGTATTTAATTAACTTCCCGGGGTGAAGAAACCCTTTTTGAGAACTCAGAGTGAGTAAATTGGCCATTTTCATGCACTTTTAACCATTCCATAAATCTTGTGTTTTGGGCCCCTGGAAGCATGAAAATCACTTTAAACATGCTAATTTTAGCTCTAACACTGATGATCCACCTACAAATGTGAACTGACGTTCAAAAATAAAACATTTGAAAACGGACCATTTTCCACATTTCTGAAGCATGACGTAATGGGGGGGGTGTTATCTCTTTTGTCGAAAATCAGCCGTTTTTGCTCGAACAATAAATGCCTCCAAATGGTATTTAATTAACTTCCCGAGCCCCTGGAAGCATGAAAATCACTTTAAACATGCTAATTTTAGCTCTAACACTGATGATCCACCTACAAATGTGAACTGACGTTCAAAAATAAAACATTTGAAAACGGACCATTTTCCACATTTCTGAAGCATGACGTAATGGGGGGGTGTTATCTCTTTTGTCGAAAATCAGCCGTTTTTGCTCGAACATTAAATGCCTCCAAATGGTATTTAATTAACTTCCCGAGCCCCTGGAAGCATGAAAATCACTTTATACATGCTAATTTTAGCTCTAACACTGATGATCCACCTACAAATGTGAACTGACGTTCAAAAATAAAACATTTGAAAACGGACCATTTTCCACATTTCTGAAGCATGACGTAATGGGGGGTGTTATCTCTTTTGTCGAAAATCAGCCGTTTTTGCTCGAACATTAAATGCCTCCAAATGGTATTTATTTCACTTCCCGGGGTGAAGAAAACCTTTTTGAGAACTCAGAGTGAGTAAATTGGCCATTTTCATGCACTTTTAACCATTCCATAAATCTTGTGTTTTGGGCCCCTGGAAGCATGAAAATCACTTTAAACATGCTAAACTTAGCTCTAACACTGATGATCCACCTACAAATGTGAACTGACGTTCAAAAATAAAACATTTGAAAACGGACCATTTTCCACATTTCTGAAGCATGACGTAATGGGGGGGTGTTATCTCTTTTGTCGAAAATCAGCCGTTTTTGCTCGAACATTAAATGCCTCCAAATGGTATTTAATTAACTTCCCGAGCCCCTGGAAGCATGAAAATCACTTTAAACATGCTAATTTTAGCTCTAACACTGATGATCCACCTACAAATGTGAACTGACGTTCAAAAATAAAACATTTGAAAACGGACCATTTTCCACATTTCTGAAGCATGACGTAATGGGGGGGTGTTATCTCTTTTGTCGAAAATCAGCCGTTTTTGCTCGAACATTAAATGCCTCCAAATGGTATTTAATTAACTTCCCGGGGTGAAGAAACCCTTTTTGAGAACTCAGAGTGAGTAAATTGGCCATTTTCATGCACTTTTAACCATTCCATAAATCTTGTGTTTTGGGCCCCTGGAAGCATGAAAATCACTTTAAACATGCTAATTTTAGCTCTAACACTGATGATCCACCTACAAATGTGAACTGACGTTCAAAAATAAAACATTTGAAAACGGACCATTTTCCACATTTCTGAAGCATGATGTAATGGGGGGGTGTTATCTCTTTTGTCGAAAATCAGCCGTTTTTGCTCGAACATTAAATGCCTCAAAATGGTATTTAATTAACTTCCCGAGCCCCTGGAAGCATGAAAATCACTTTAAACATGCTAATTTTAGCTCTAACACTGATGATCCACCTACAAATGTGAACTGACGTTCAAAAATAAAACATTTGAAAACGGACCATTTTCCACATTTCTGAAGCATGACGTAATGGGGGGGTGTTATCTCTTTTGTCGAAAATCAGCCGTTTTTGCTCGAACATTAAATGCCTCCAAATGGTATTTAATTAACTTCCCGGGGTGAAGAAACCCTTTTTGAGAACTCAGAGTGAGTAAATTGGCCATTTTCATGCACTTTTAACCATTCCATAAATCTTGTGTTTTGGGCCCCTGGAAGCATGAAAATCACTTTAAACATGCTAATTTTAGCTCTAACACTGATGATCCACCTACAAATGTGAACTGACGTTCAAAAATAAAACATTTGAAAACGGACCATTTTCCACATTTCTGAAGCATGACGTAATGGGGGGGTGTTATCTCTTTTGTCGAAAATCAGCCGTTTTTGCTCGAACATTAAATGCCTCCAAATGGTATTTAATTAACTTCCCAAGCCCCTGGAAGCATGAAAATCACTTTAAACATGCTAATTTTAGCTCTAACACTGATGATCCACCTACAAATGTGAACTGACGTTCAAAAATAAAACATTTGAAAACGGACCATTTTCCACATTTCTGAAACATGACGTAATGGGGGGGTGTTATCTCTTTTGTCGAAAATCAGCAGTTTTTGCTCGAACATTAAATGCCTCCAAATGGTATTTAATTAACTTCCCGGGGTGAAGAAACCCTTTTTGAGAACTCAGAGTGAGTAAATTGGCCATTTTCATGCACTTTTAACCATTCCATAAATCTTGTGTTTTGGGCCCCTGGAAGCATGAAAATCACTTTAAACATGCTAATTTTAGCTCTAACACTGATGATCCACCTACAAATGTGAACTGACGTCCAAAAATAAAACATTTGAAAACGGACCATTTTCCACATTTCTGAAGCATGACGTAATGGGGGGGTGTTATCTCTTTTGTCGAAAATCAGCCGTTTTTGCTCGAACATTAAATGCCTCCAAATGGTATTTATTTCACTTCCCGAGCCCCTGGAAGCATGAAAATCACTTTAAACATGCTAATTTTAGCTCTAACACTGATGATCCACCTACAAATGTGAACTGACGTTCAAAAATAAAACATTTGAAAACGGACCATTTTCCACATTTCTGAAGCATGACGTAATGGGGGGTGTTATCTCTTTTGTCGAAAATCAGCCGTTTTTGCTCGAACATTAAATGCCTCCAAATGGTATTTAATTAACTTCCCGGGGTGAAGAAACCCTTTTTGAGAACTCAGAGTGAGTAAATTGGCCATTTTCATGCACTTTTAACCATTCCATAAATCTTGTGTTTTGGGCCCCTGGAAGCATGAAAATCACTTTAAACATGCTAATTTTAGCTCTAACACTGATGATCCACCTACAAATGTGAACTGACGTTCAAAAATAAAACATTTGAAAACGGACCATTTTCCACATTTCTGAAGCATGACGTAATGGGGGGGTGTTATCTCTTTTGTCGAAAATCAGCCGTTTTTGCTCGAACATTAAATGCCTCCAAATGGTATTTAATTAACTTCCCGAGCCCCTGGAAGCATGAAAATCACTTTAAACATGCTAATTTTAGCTCTAACACTGATGATCCACCTACAAATGTGAACTGACGTTCAAAAATAAAACATTTGAAAACGGACCATTTTCCACATTTCTGAAGCATGACGTAATGGGGGGGTGTTATCTCTTTTGTCGAAAATCAGCCGTTTTTGCTCGAACATTAAATGCCTCCAAATGGTATTTAATTAACTTCCCGGGGTGAAGAAACCCTTTTTGAGAACTCAGAGTGAGTAAATTGGCCATTTTCATGCACTTTTAACCATTCCATTAATCTTGTGTTTTGGGCCCCTGGAAGCATGAAAATCACTTTAAACATGCTAATTTTAGCTCTAACACTGATGATCCACCTACAAATGTGAACTGACGTTCAAAAATAAAACATTTGAAAACGGACCATTTTCCACATTTCTGAAGCATGACGTAATGGGGGGGGGTGTTATCTCTTTTGTCGAAAATCAGCCGTTTTTGCTCGAACATTAAATGCCTCCAAATGATATTTATTTCACTTCCCGAGCCCCTGGAAGCATGAAAATCACTTTAAACATGCTAATTTTAGCTCTAACACTGATGATCCACCTACAAATGTGAACTGACGTTCAAAAATAAAACATTTGAAAACGGACCATTTTCCACATTTCTGAAGCATGACGTAATGGGGGGCTGTTATCTCTTTTGTCGAAAATCAGCCGTTTTTGCTCGAACATTAAATGCCTCCAAATGGTATTTAATTAACTTCCCGAGCCCCTGGAAGCATGAAAATCACTTTAAACATGCTAATTTTAGCTCTAACACTGATGATCCACCTACAAATGTGAACTGACGTTCAAAAATAAAACATTTGAAAACGGACCATTTTCCACATTTCTGAAGCATGACGTAATGGGGGGGGTGTTATCTCTTTTGTCGAAAATCAGCCATTTTTGCTCGAACATTTAATGCCTCCAAATGGTATTTAATTAACTTCCCGAGCCCCTGGAAGCATGAAAATCACTTTAAACATGCTAATTTTAGCTCTAACACTGATGATCCACCTACAAATGTGAACTGACGTTCAGAAATAAAACATTTGAAAACGGACCATTTTCCACATTTCTGAAGCATGACGTAATGGGGGGGTGTTATCTCTTTTGTCGAAAATCAGCCGTTTTTGCTCGAACATTAAATGCCTCCAAATGGTATTTATTTCACTTCCCGAGCCCCTGGAAGCATGAAAATCACTTTAAACATGCTAATTTTAGCTCTAACACTGATGATCCACCTACAAATGTGAACTGACGTTCAAAAATAAAACATTTGAAAACGGACCATTTTCCACATTTCTGAAGCATGACGTAATGGGGGGGTGTTATCTCTTTTGTCGAAAATCAGCCGTTTTTGCTCGAACATTAAATGCCTCCAAATGGTATTTAATTAACTTCCCGAGCCCCTGGAAGCATGAAAATCACTTTAAACATGCTAATTTTAGCTCTAATACTGATGATCCACCTACAAATGTGAACTGACGTTCAAAAATAAAACATTTGAAAACGGACCATTTTCCACATTTCTGAAGCATGACGTAATGGGGGGGTGTTATCTCTTTTGTCGAAAATCAGCCGTTTTTGCTCGAACATTAAATGCCTCCAAATGGTATTTAATTAACTTCCCGGGGTGAAGAAACCCTTTTTGAGAACTCAGAGTGAGTAAATTGGCCATTTTCATGCACTTTTAACCATTCCATAAATCTTGTGTTTTGGGCCCCTGGAAGCATGAAAATCACTTTAAACATGCTAATTTTAGCTCTAACACTGATGATCCACCTACAAATGTGAACTGACGTTCAAAAATAAAACATTTGAAAACGGACCATTTTCCACATTTCTGAAGCATGACGTAATGGGGGGGTGTTATCTCTTTTGTCGAAAATCAGCCGTTTTTGCTCGAACATTAAATGCCTCCAAATGGTATTTAATTAACTTCCCGAGCCCCTGGAAGCATGAAAATCACTTTAAACATGCTAATTTTAGCTCTAACACTGATGATCCACCTACAAATGTGAACTGACGTTCAAAAATAAAACATTTGAAAACGGACCATCTTCCACATTTCTGAAGCATGACGTAATGGGGGGGTGTTATCTCTTTTGTCGAAAATCAGCCGTTTTTGCTCGAACATTAAATGCCTCCAAATGGTATTTAATTAACTTCCCGAGCCCCTGGAAGCATGAAAATCACTTTAAACATGCTAATTTTAGCTCTAACACTGATGATCCACCTACAAATGTGAACTGACGTTCAAAAATAAAACATTTGAAAACGGACCATTTTCCACATTTCTGAAGCATGACGTAATGGGGGGGTGTTATCTCTTTTGTCGAAAATCAGCCGTTTTTGCTCGAACATTAAATGCCTCCAAATGGTATTTAATTAACTTCCCGGGGTGAAGAAACCCTTTTTGAGAACTCAGAGTGAGTAAATTGGCCATTTTCATGCACTTTTAACCATTCCATAAATCTTGTGTTTTGGGCCCCTGGAAGCATGAAAATCACTTTAAACATGCTAATTTTAGCTCTAACACTGATGATCCACCTACAAATGTGAACTGACGTTCAAAAATAAAACATTTAAAAACGAACCATTTTCCACATTTCTGAAGCATGACGTAATGGGGGGGGTGTTATCTCTTTTGTCGAAAATCAGCCGTTTTTGCTCGAACATTAAATGCCTCCAAATGGTATTTAATTAACTTCCCGAGCCCCTGGAAGCATGAAAATCACTTTAAACATGCTAATTTTAGCTCTAACACTGATGATCCACCTACAAATGTGAACTGACGTTCAAAAATAAAACATTTGAAAACGGACCATTTTCCACATTTCTGAAGCATGACGTAATGGGGGGGTGTTATCTCTTTTGTCGAAAATCAGCCGTTTTTGCTCGAACATTAAATGCCTCCAAATGGTATTTATTTCACTTCCCGAGCCCCTGGAAGCATGAAAATCACTTTAAACATGCTAATTTTAGCTCTAACACTGATGATCCACCTACAAATGTGAACTGACGTTCAAAAATAAAACATTTGAAAACGGACCATTTTCCACATTTCTGAAGCATGACGTAATGGGGGGGTGTTATCTCTTTTGTCGAAAATCAGCCGTTTTTGCTCGAACATTAAATGCCTCCAAATGGTATTTAATTAACTTCCCGAGCCCCTGGAAGCATGAAAATCACTTTAAACATGCTAATTTTAGCTCTAACACTGATGATCCACCTACAAATGTGAACTGACGTTCAAAAATAAAACATTTGAAAACGGACCATTTTCCACATTTCTGAAGCATGACGTAATGGGGGGGTGTTATCTCTTTTGTCGAAAATCAGCCGTTTTTGCTCGAACATTAAATGCCTCCAAATGGTATTTAATTAATTTCCCGGGGTGAAGAAACCCTTTTTGAGAACTCAGAGTGAGTAAATTGGCCATTTTCATGCACTTTTAACCATTCCATAAATCTTGTGTTTTGGGCCCCTGGAAGCATGAAAATCACTTTAAACATGCTAATTTTAGCTCTAACACTGATGATCCACCTACAAATGTGAACTGACGTTCAAAAATAAAACATTTGAAAACGGACCATTTTCCACATTTCTGAAGCATGACGTAATGGGGGGGTGTTATCTCTTTTGTCGAAAATCAGCCGTTTTGCTCGAACATTAAATGCCTCCAAATGGTATTTAATTAACTTCCCGGGGTGAAGAAACCCTTTTTGAGAACTCAGAGTGAGTAAATTGGCCATTTTCATGCACTTTTAACCATTCCATAAATCTTGTGTTTTGGGCCCCTGGAAGCATGAAAATCACTTTAAACATGCTAATTTTAGCTCTAACACTGATGATCCACCTACAAATGTGAACTGACGTTCAAAAATAAAACATTTGAAAACGGACCATTTTCCACATTTCTGAAGCATGACGTAATGGGGGGCTGTTATCTCTTTTGTCGAAAATCAGCAGTTTTTGCTCGAACATTAAATGCCTCCAAATGGTATTTAATTAACTTCCCGAGCCCCTGGAAGCATGAAAATCACTTTAAACATGCTAATTTTAGCTCTAACACTGATGATCCACCTACAAATGTGAACTGACGTTCAAAAATAAAACATTTGAAAACGGACCATTTTCCACATTTCTGAAGCATGACGTAATGGGGGGGTGTTATCTCTTTTGTCGAAAATCAGCCGTTTTTGCTCGAACATTAAATGCCTCCAAATGGTATTTAATTAACTTCCCGAGCCCCTGGAAGCATGAAAATCACTTTAAACATGCTAATTTTAGCTCTAACACTGATGATCCACCTACAAATGTGAACTGACATTCAAAAATAAAACATTTGAAAACGGACCATTTTCCACATTTCTGAAGCATGACGTAATGGGGGGGTGTTATCTCTTTTGTCGAAAATCAGCCGTTTTTGCTCGAACATTAAATGCCTCCAAATGGTATTTAATTAACTTCCCGAGCCCCTGGAAGCATGAAAATCACTTTAAACATGCTAATTTTAGCTCTAACACTGATGATCCACCTACAAATGTGAACTGACGTTCAAAAATAAAACATTTGAAAACGGACCATTTTCCACATTTCTGAAGCATGACGTAATGGGGGGGTGTTATCTCTTTTGTCGAAAATCAGCCGTTTTTGCTCGAACATTAAATGCCTCCAAATGGTATTTAATTAATTTCCCGGGGTGAAGAAACCCTTTTTGAGAACTCAGAGTGAGTAAATTGGCCATTTTCATGCACTTTTAACCATTCCATAAATCTTGTGTTTTGGGCCCCTGGAAGCATGAAAATCACTTTAAACATGCTAATTTTAGCTCTAACACTGATGATCCACCTACAAATGTGAACTGACGTTCAAAAATAAAACATTTGAAAACGGACCATTTTCCACATTTCTGAAGCATGACGTAATGGGGGGGTGTTATCTCTTTTGTCGAAAATCAGCCGTTTTGCTCGAACATTAAATGCCTCCAAATGGTATTTAATTAACTTCCCGGGGTGAAGAAACCCTTTTTGAGAACTCAGAGTGAGTAAATTGGCCATTTTCATGCACTTTTAACCATTCCATAAATCTTGTGTTTTGGGCCCCTGGAAGCATGAAAATCACTTTAAACATGCTAATTTTAGCTCTAACACTGATGATCCACCTACAAATGTGAACTGACGTTCAAAAATAAAACATTTGAAAACGGACCATTTTCCACATTTCTGAAGCATGACGTAATGGGGGGGTGTTATCTCTTTTGTCGAAAATCAGCCGTTTTTGCTCGAACATTAAATGCCTCCAAATGGTATTTAATTAACTTCCCGAGCCCCTGGAAGCATGAAAATCACTTTAAACATGCTAATTTTAGCTCTAACACTGATGATCCACCTACAAATGTGAACTGACGTTCAAAAATAAAACATTTGAAAACGGACCATTTTCCACATTTCTGAAGCATGACGTAATGGGGGGGTGTTATCTCTTTTGTCGAAAATCAGCCGTTTTTGCTCGAACATTAAATGCCTCCAAATGGTATTTAATTAACTTCCCGAGCCCCTGGAAGCATGAAAATCACTTTAAACATGCTAATTTTAGCTCTAACACTGATGATCCACCTACAAATGTGAACTGACGTTCAAAAATAAAACATTTGAAAACGGACCATTTTCCACATTTCTGAAGCATGACGTAATGGGGGGGGTGTTATCTCTTTTGTCGAAAATCAGCCGTTTTTGCTCGAACATTAAATGCCTCCAAATGGTATTTAATTAACTTCCCGGGGTGAAGAAACCCTTTTTGAGAACTCAGAGTGAGTAAATTGGCCATTTTCATGCACTTTTAACCATTCCATAAATCTTGTGTTTTGGGCCCCTGGAAGCATGAAAATCACTTTAAACATGCTAATTTTAGCTCTAACACTGATGATCCACCTACAAATGTGAACTGACGTTCAAAAATAAAACATTTAAAAACGAACCATTTTCCACATTTCTGAAGCATGACGTAATGGGGGGGGTGTTATCTCTTTTGTCGAAAATCAGCCGTTTTTGCTCGAACATTAAATGCCTCCAAATGGTATTTAATTAACTTCCCGAGCCCCTGGAAGCATGAAAATCACTTTAAACATGCTAATTTTAGCTCTAACACTGATGATCCACCTACAAATGTGAACTGACGTTCAAAAATAAAACATTTGAAAACGGACCATTTTCCACATTTCTGAAGCATGACGTAATGGGGGGGTGTTATCTCTTTTGTCGAAAATCAGCCGTTTTTGCTCGAACATTAAATGCCTCCAAATGGTATTTATTTCACTTCCCGAGCCCCTGGAAGCATGAAAATAGCTTTAAACATGCTAATTTTAGCTCTAACACTGATGATCCACCTACAAATGTGAACTGACGTTCAAAAATAAAACATTTGAAAACGGACCATTTTCCACATTTCTGAAGCATGACGTAATGGGGGGGTGTTATCTCTTTTGTCGAAAATCAGCCGTTTTTGCTCGAACATTAAATGCCTCCAAATGGTATTTAATTAACTTCCCGAGCCCTTGGAAGCATGAAAATCACTTTAAACATGCTAATTTTAGCTCTAACACTGATGATCCACCTACAAATGTGAACTGACGTTCAAAAATAAAACATTTGAAAACGGACCATTTTCCACATTTCTGAAGCATGACGTAATGGGGGGGTGTTATCTCTTTTGTCGAAAATCAGCCGTTTTTGCTCGAACATTAAATGCCTCCAAATGGTATTTATTTCACTTCCCGAGCCCCTGGAAGCATGAAAATCACTTTAAACATGCTAATTTTAGCTCTAACACTGATGATCCACCTACAAATGTGAACTGACGTTCAAAAATAAAACATTTGAAAACGGACCATTTTTCACATTTCTGAAGCATGACGTAATGGGGGGGTGTTATCTCTTTTGTCGAAAATCAGCCGTTTTTGCTCGAACAATAAATGCCTCCAAATGGTATTTATTTCACTTCCCGAGCCCCTGGAAGCATGAAAATCACTTTAAACATGCTAATTTTAGCTCTAACACTGATGATCCACCTACAAATGTGAACTGACGTTCAAAAATAAAACATTTGAAAACGGACCATTTTCCACATTTCTGAAGCATGACGTAATGGGGGGTGTTATCTCTTTTGTCGAAAATCAGCCGTTTTTGCTCGAACATTAAATGCCTCCAAATGGTATTTAATTAACTTCCCGGGGTGAAGAAACCCTTTTTGAGAACTCAGAGTGAGTAAATTGGCCATTTTCATGCACTTTTAACCATTCCATAAATCTTGTGTTTTGGGCCCCTGGAAGCATGAAAATCACTTTAAACATGCTAATTTTAGCTCTAACACTGATGATCCACCTACAAATGTGAACTGACGTTCAAAAATAAAACATTTGAAAACGGACCATTTTCCACATTTCTGAAGCATGACGTAATGGGGGGGGTGTTATCTCTTTTGTCGAAAATCAGCCGTTTTTGCTCGAACAATAAATGCCTCCAAATGGTATTTAATTAACTTCCCGAGCCCCTGGAAGCATGAAAATCACTTTAAACATGCTAATTTTAGCTCTAACACTGATGATCCACCTACAAATGTGAACTGACGTTCAAAAATAAAACATTTGAAAACGGACCATTTTCCACATTTCTGAAGCATGACGTAATGGGGGGGTGTTATCTCTTTTGTCGAAAATCAGCCGTTTTTGCTCGAACATTAAATGCCTCCAAATGGTATTTAATTAACTTCCCGAGCCCCTGGAAGCATGAAAATCACTTTATACATGCTAATTTTAGCTCTAACACTGATGATCCACCTACAAATGTGAACTGACGTTCAAAAATAAAACATTTGAAAACGGACCATTTTCCACATTTCTGAAGCATGACGTAATGGGGGGTGTTATCTCTTTTGTCGAAAATCAGCCGTTTTTGCTCGAACATTAAATGCCTCCAAATGGTATTTATTTCACTTCCCGGGGTGAAGAAAACCTTTTTGAGAACTCAGAGTGAGTAAATTGGCCATTTTCATGCACTTTTAACCATTCCATAAATCTTGTGTTTTGGGCCCCTGGAAGCATGAAAATCACTTTAAACATGCTAAACTTAGCTCTAACACTGATGATCCACCTACAAATGTGAACTGACGTTCAAAAATAAAACATTTGAAAACGGACCATTTTCCACATTTCTGAAGCATGACGTAATGGGGGGGTGTTATCTCTTTTGTCGAAAATCAGCCGTTTTTGCTCGAACATTAAATGCCTCCAAATGGTATTTAATTAACTTCCCGAGCCCCTGGAAGCATGAAAATCACTTTAAACATGCTAATTTTAGCTCTAACACTGATGATCCACCTACAAATGTGAACTGACGTTCAAAAATAAAACATTTGAAAACGGACCATTTTCCACATTTCTGAAGCATGACGTAATGGGGGGGTGTTATCTCTTTTGTCGAAAATCAGCCGTTTTTGCTCGAACATTAAATGCCTCCAAATGGTATTTAATTAACTTCCCGGGGTGAAGAAACCCTTTTTGAGAACTCAGAGTGAGTAAATTGGCCATTTTCATGCACTTTTAACCATTCCATAAATCTTGTGTTTTGGGCCCCTGGAAGCATGAAAATCACTTTAAACATGCTAATTTTAGCTCTAACACTGATGATCCACCTACAAATGTGAACTGACGTTCAAAAATAAAACATTTGAAAACGGACCATTTTCCACATTTCTGAAGCATGATGTAATGGGGGGGTGTTATCTCTTTTGTCGAAAATCAGCCGTTTTTGCTCGAACATTAAATGCCTCAAAATGGTATTTAATTAACTTCCCGAGCCCCTGGAAGCATGAAAATCACTTTAAACATGCTAATTTTAGCTCTAACACTGATGATCCACCTACAAATGTGAACTGACGTTCAAAAATAAAACATTTGAAAACGGACCATTTTCCACATTTCTGAAGCATGACGTAATGGGGGGGTGTTATCTCTTTTGTCGAAAATCAGCCGTTTTTGCTCGAACATTAAATGCCTCCAAATGGTATTTAATTAACTTCCCGGGGTGAAGAAACCCTTTTTGAGAACTCAGAGTGAGTAAATTGGCCATTTTCATGCACTTTTAACCATTCCATAAATCTTGTGTTTTGGGCCCCTGGAAGCATGAAAATCACTTTAAACATGCTAATTTTAGCTCTAACACTGATGATCCACCTACAAATGTGAACTGACGTTCAAAAATAAAACATTTGAAAACGGACCATTTTCCACATTTCTGAAGCATGACGTAATGGGGGGGTGTTATCTCTTTTGTCGAAAATCAGCCGTTTTTGCTCGAACATTAAATGCCTCCAAATGGTATTTAATTAACTTCCCAAGCCCCTGGAAGCATGAAAATCACTTTAAACATGCTAATTTTAGCTCTAACACTGATGATCCACCTACAAATGTGAACTGACGTTCAAAAATAAAACATTTGAAAACGGACCATTTTCCACATTTCTGAAACATGACGTAATGGGGGGGTGTTATCTCTTTTGTCGAAAATCAGCAGTTTTTGCTCGAACATTAAATGCCTCCAAATGGTATTTAATTAACTTCCCGGGGTGAAGAAACCCTTTTTGAGAACTCAGAGTGAGTAAATTGGCCATTTTCATGCACTTTTAACCATTCCATAAATCTTGTGTTTTGGGCCCCTGGAAGCATGAAAATCACTTTAAACATGCTAATTTTAGCTCTAACACTGATGATCCACCTACAAATGTGAACTGACGTCCAAAAATAAAACATTTGAAAACGGACCATTTTCCACATTTCTGAAGCATGACGTAATGGGGGGGTGTTATCTCTTTTGTCGAAAATCAGCCGTTTTTGCTCGAACATTAAATGCCTCCAAATGGTATTTATTTCACTTCCCGAGCCCCTGGAAGCATGAAAATCACTTTAAACATGCTAATTTTAGCTCTAACACTGATGATCCACCTACAAATGTGAACTGACGTTCAAAAATAAAACATTTGAAAACGGACCATTTTCCACATTTCTGAAGCATGACGTAATGGGGGGTGTTATCTCTTTTGTCGAAAATCAGCCGTTTTTGCTCGAACATTAAATGCCTCCAAATGGTATTTAATTAACTTCCCGGGGTGAAGAAACCCTTTTTGAGAACTCAGAGTGAGTAAATTGGCCATTTTCATGCACTTTTAACCATTCCATAAATCTTGTGTTTTGGGCCCCTGGAAGCATGAAAATCACTTTAAACATGCTAATTTTAGCTCTAACACTGATGATCCACCTACAAATGTGAACTGACGTTCAAAAATAAAACATTTGAAAACGGACCATTTTCCACATTTCTGAAGCATGACGTAATGGGGGGGTGTTATCTCTTTTGTCGAAAATCAGCCGTTTTTGCTCGAACATTAAATGCCTCCAAATGGTATTTAATTAACTTCCCGAGCCCCTGGAAGCATGAAAATCACTTTAAACATGCTAATTTTAGCTCTAACACTGATGATCCACCTACAAATGTGAACTGACGTTCAAAAATAAAACATTTGAAAACGGACCATTTTCCACATTTCTGAAGCATGACGTAATGGGGGGGTGTTATCTCTTTTGTCGAAAATCAGCCGTTTTTGCTCGAACATTAAATGCCTCCAAATGGTATTTAATTAACTTCCCGGGGTGAAGAAACCCTTTTTGAGAACTCAGAGTGAGTAAATTGGCCATTTTCATGCACTTTTAACCATTCCATTAATCTTGTGTTTTGGGCCCCTGGAAGCATGAAAATCACTTTAAACATGCTAATTTTAGCTCTAACACTGATGATCCACCTACAAATGTGAACTGACGTTCAAAAATAAAACATTTGAAAACGGACCATTTTCCACATTTCTGAAGCATGACGTAATGGGGGGGGGTGTTATCTCTTTTGTCGAAAATCAGCCGTTTTTGCTCGAACATTAAATGCCTCCAAATGATATTTATTTCACTTCCCGGGGTGAAGAAACCCTTTTTGAGAACTCAGAGTGAGTAAATTGGCCATTTTCATGCACTTTTAACCATTCCATTAATCTTGTGTTTTGGGCCCCTGGAAGTATGAAAATCACTTTAAACATGCTAATTTTAGCTCTAACACTGATGATCCACCTACAAATGTGAACTGACGTTCAAAAATAAAACATTTGAAAACGGACCATTTTCCACATTTCTGAAGCATGACGTAATGGGGGGCTGTTATCTCTTTTGTCGAAAATCAGCCGTTTTTGCTCGAACATTAAATGCCTCCAAATGGTATTTAATTAACTTCCCGAGCCCCTGGAAGCATGAAAATCACTTTAAACATGCTAATTTTAGCTCTAACACTGATGATCCACCTACAAATGTGAACTGACGTTCAAAAATAAAACATTTGAAAACGGACCATTTTCCACATTTCTGAAGCATGACGTAATGGGGGGGGTGTTATCTCTTTTGTCGAAAATCAGCCATTTTTGCTCGAACATTTAATGCCTCCAAATGGTATTTAATTAACTTCCCGAGCCCCTGGAAGCATGAAAATCACTTTAAACATGCTAATTTTAGCTCTAACACTGATGATCCACCTACAAATGTGAACTGACGTTCAGAAATAAAACATTTGAAAACGGACCATTTTCCACATTTCTGAAGCATGACGTAATGGGGGGGTGTTATCTCTTTTGTCGAAAATCAGCCGTTTTTGCTCGAACATTAAATGCCTCCAAATGGTATTTATTTCACTTCCCGAGCCCCTGGAAGCATGAAAATCACTTTAAACATGCTAATTTTAGCTCTAACACTGATGATCCACCTACAAATGTGAACTGACGTTCAAAAATAAAACATTTGAAAACGGACCATTTTCCACATTTCTGAAGCATGACGTAATGGGGGGGTGTTATCTCTTTTGTCGAAAATCAGCCGTTTTTGCTCGAACATTAAATGCCTCCAAATGGTATTTAATTAACTTCCCGAGCCCCTGGAAGCATGAAAATCACTTTAAACATGCTAATTTTAGCTCTAATACTGATGATCCACCTACAAATGTGAACTGACGTTCAAAAATAAAACATTTGAAAACGGACCATTTTCCACATTTCTGAAGCATGACGTAATGGGGGGGTGTTATCTCTTTTGTCGAAAATCAGCCGTTTTTGCTCGAACATTAAATGCCTCCAAATGGTATTTAATTAACTTCCCGGGGTGAAGAAACCCTTTTTGAGAACTCAGAGTGAGTAAATTGGCCATTTTCATGCACTTTTAACCATTCCATAAATCTTGTGTTTTGGGCCCCTGGAAGCATGAAAATCACTTTAAACATGCTAATTTTAGCTCTAACACTGATGATCCACCTACAAATGTGAACTGACGTTCAAAAATAAAACATTTGAAAACGGACCATTTTCCACATTTCTGAAGCATGACGTAATGGGGGGGTGTTATCTCTTTTGTCGAAAATCAGCCGTTTTTGCTCGAACATTAAATGCCTCCAAATGGTATTTAATTAACTTCCCGAGCCCCTGGAAGCATGAAAATCACTTTAAACATGCTAATTTTAGCTCTAACACTGATGATCCACCTACAAATGTGAACTGACGTTCAAAAATAAAACATTTGAAAACGGACCATCTTCCACATTTCTGAAGCATGACGTAATGGGGGGGTGTTATCTCTTTTGTCGAAAATCAGCCGTTTTTGCTCGAACATTAAATGCCTCCAAATGGTATTTAATTAACTTCCCGAGCCCCTGGAAGCATGAAAATCACTTTAAACATGCTAATTTTAGCTCTAACACTGATGATCCACCTACAAATGTGAACTGACGTTCAAAAATAAAACATTTGAAAACGGACCATTTTCCACATTTCTGAAGCATGACGTAATGGGGGGGTGTTATCTCTTTTGTCGAAAATCAGCCGTTTTTGCTCGAACATTAAATGCCTCCAAATGGTATTTAATTAACTTCCCGGGGTGAAGAAACCCTTTTTGAGAACTCAGAGTGAGTAAATTGGCCATTTTCATGCACTTTTAACCATTCCATAAATCTTGTGTTTTGGGCCCCTGGAAGCATGAAAATCACTTTAAACATGCTAATTTTAGCTCTAACACTGATGATCCACCTACAAATGTGAACTGACGTTCAAAAATAAAACATTTAAAAACGAACCATTTTCCACATTTCTGAAGCATGACGTAATGGGGGGGGTGTTATCTCTTTTGTCGAAAATCAGCCGTTTTTGCTCGAACATTAAATGCCTCCAAATGGTATTTAATTAACTTCCCGAGCCCCTGGAAGCATGAAAATCACTTTAAACATGCTAATTTTAGCTCTAACACTGATGATCCACCTACAAATGTGAACTGACGTTCAAAAATAAAACATTTGAAAACGGACCATTTTCCACATTTCTGAAGCATGACGTAATGGGGGGGTGTTATCTCTTTTGTCGAAAATCAGCCGTTTTTGCTCGAACATTAAATGCCTCCAAATGGTATTTATTTCACTTCCCGAGCCCCTGGAAGCATGAAAATCACTTTAAACATGCTAATTTTAGCTCTAACACTGATGATCCACCTACAAATGTGAACTGACGTTCAAAAATAAAACATTTGAAAACGGACCATTTTCCACATTTCTGAAGCATGACGTAATGGGGGGGTGTTATCTCTTTTGTCGAAAATCAGCCGTTTTTGCTCGAACATTAAATGCCTCCAAATGGTATTTAATTAACTTCCCGAGCCCCTGGAAGCATGAAAATCACTTTAAACATGCTAATTTTAGCTCTAACACTGATGATCCACCTACAAATGTGAACTGACGTTCAAAAATAAAACATTTGAAAACGGACCATTTTCCACATTTCTGAAGCATGACGTAATGGGGGGGTGTTATCTCTTTTGTCGAAAATCAGCCGTTTTTGCTCGAACATTAAATGCCTCCAAATGGTATTTAATTAATTTCCCGGGGTGAAGAAACCCTTTTTGAGAACTCAGAGTGAGTAAATTGGCCATTTTCATGCACTTTTAACCATTCCATAAATCTTGTGTTTTGGGCCCCTGGAAGCATGAAAATCACTTTAAACATGCTAATTTTAGCTCTAACACTGATGATCCACCTACAAATGTGAACTGACGTTCAAAAATAAAACATTTGAAAACGGACCATTTTCCACATTTCTGAAGCATGACGTAATGGGGGGGTGTTATCTCTTTTGTCGAAAATCAGCCGTTTTGCTCGAACATTAAATGCCTCCAAATGGTATTTAATTAACTTCCCGGGGTGAAGAAACCCTTTTTGAGAACTCAGAGTGAGTAAATTGGCCATTTTCATGCACTTTTAACCATTCCATAAATCTTGTGTTTTGGGCCCCTGGAAGCATGAAAATCACTTTAAACATGCTAATTTTAGCTCTAACACTGATGATCCACCTACAAATGTGAACTGACGTTCAAAAATAAAACATTTGAAAACGGACCATTTTCCACATTTCTGAAGCATGACGTAATGGGGGGCTGTTATCTCTTTTGTCGAAAATCAGCAGTTTTTGCTCGAACATTAAATGCCTCCAAATGGTATTTAATTAACTTCCCGAGCCCCTGGAAGCATGAAAATCACTTTAAACATGCTAATTTTAGCTCTAACACTGATGATCCACCTACAAATGTGAACTGACGTTCAAAAATAAAACATTTGAAAACGGACCATTTTCCACATTTCTGAAGCATGACGTAATGGGGGGGTGTTATCTCTTTTGTCGAAAATCAGCCGTTTTTGCTCGAACATTAAATGCCTCCAAATGGTATTTAATTAACTTCCCGAGCCCCTGGAAGCATGAAAATCACTTTAAACATGCTAATTTTAGCTCTAACACTGATGATCCACCTACAAATGTGAACTGACATTCAAAAATAAAACATTTGAAAACGGACCATTTTCCACATTTCTGAAGCATGACGTAATGGGGGGGTGTTATCTCTTTTGTCGAAAATCAGCCGTTTTTGCTCGAACATTAAATGCCTCCAAATGGTATTTAATTAACTTCCCGAGCCCCTGGAAGCATGAAAATCACTTTAAACATGCTAATTTTAGCTCTAACACTGATGATCCACCTACAAATGTGAACTGACGTTCAAAAATAAAACATTTGAAAACGGACCATTTTCCACATTTCTGAAGCATGACGTAATGGGGGGGTGTTATCTCTTTTGTCGAAAATCAGCCGTTTTTGCTCGAACATTAAATGCCTCCAAATGGTATTTAATTAATTTCCCGGGGTGAAGAAACCCTTTTTGAGAACTCAGAGTGAGTAAATTGGCCATTTTCATGCACTTTTAACCATTCCATAAATCTTGTGTTTTGGGCCCCTGGAAGCATGAAAATCACTTTAAACATGCTAATTTTAGCTCTAACACTGATGATCCACCTACAAATGTGAACTGACGTTCAAAAATAAAACATTTGAAAACGGACCATTTTCCACATTTCTGAAGCATGACGTAATGGGGGGGTGTTATCTCTTTTGTCGAAAATCAGCCGTTTTGCTCGAACATTAAATGCCTCCAAATGGTATTTAATTAACTTCCCGGGGTGAAGAAACCCTTTTTGAGAACTCAGAGTGAGTAAATTGGCCATTTTCATGCACTTTTAACCATTCCATAAATCTTGTGTTTTGGGCCCCTGGAAGCATGAAAATCACTTTAAACATGCTAATTTTAGCTCTAACACTGATGATCCACCTACAAATGTGAACTGACGTTCAAAAATAAAACATTTGAAAACGGACCATTTTCCACATTTCTGAAGCATGACGTAATGGGGGGGTGTTATCTCTTTTGTCGAAAATCAGCCGTTTTTGCTCGAACATTAAATGCCTCCAAATGGTATTTAATTAACTTCCCGAGCCCCTGGAAGCATGAAAATCACTTTAAACATGCTAATTTTAGCTCTAACACTGATGATCCACCTACAAATGTGAACTGACGTTCAAAAATAAAACATTTGAAAACGGACCATTTTCCACATTTCTGAAGCATGACGTAATGGGGGGGTGTTATCTCTTTTGTCGAAAATCAGCCGTTTTTGCTCGAACATTAAATGCCTCCAAATGGTATTTAATTAACTTCCCGAGCCCCTGGAAGCATGAAAATCACTTTAAACATGCTAATTTTAGCTCTAACACTGATGATCCACCTACAAATGTGAACTGACGTTCAAAAATAAAACATTTGAAAACGGACCATTTTCCACATTTCTGAAGCATGACGTAATGGGGGGGGTGTTATCTCTTTTGTCGAAAATCAGCCGTTTTTGCTCGAACATTAAATGCCTCCAAATGGTATTTAATTAACTTCCCGGGGTGAAGAAACCCTTTTTGAGAACTCAGAGTGAGTAAATTGGCCATTTTCATGCACTTTTAACCATTCCATAAATCTTGTGTTTTGGGCCCCTGGAAGCATGAAAATCACTTTAAACATGCTAATTTTAGCTCTAACACTGATGATCCACCTACAAATGTGAACTGACGTTCAAAAATAAAACATTTAAAAACGAACCATTTTCCACATTTCTGAAGCATGACGTAATGGGGGGGGTGTTATCTCTTTTGTCGAAAATCAGCCGTTTTTGCTCGAACATTAAATGCCTCCAAATGGTATTTAATTAACTTCCCGAGCCCCTGGAAGCATGAAAATCACTTTAAACATGCTAATTTTAGCTCTAACACTGATGATCCACCTACAAATGTGAACTGACGTTCAAAAATAAAACATTTGAAAACGGACCATTTTCCACATTTCTGAAGCATGACGTAATGGGGGGGTGTTATCTCTTTTGTCGAAAATCAGCCGTTTTTGCTCGAACATTAAATGCCTCCAAATGGTATTTAATTAACTTCCCGAGCCCCTGGAAGCATGAAAATCACTTTAAACATGCTAATTTTAGCTCTAACACTGATGATCCACCTACAAATGTGAACTGACGTTCAAAAATAAAACATTTGAAAACGGACCATTTTCCACATTTCTGAAGCAAGACGTAATGGGGGGGTGTTATCTCTTTTGTCGAAAATCAGCCGTTTTTGCTCGAACATTAAATACCTCCAAATGGTATTTAATTAACTTCCCGAGCCCCTGGAAGCATGAAAATCACTTTAAACATGCTAATTTTAGCTCTAACACTGATGATCCACCTACAAATGTGAACTGACGTTCAAAAATAAAACATTTAAAAACGGACCATTTTCCACATTTCTGAAGCATGACGTAATGGGGGGGTGTTATCTCTTTTGTCGAAAATCAGCCGTTTTTGCTCGAGCATTAAATGCCTCCAAATGGTATTTAATTAACTTCCCGGGGTGAATAAACCCTTTTTGAGAACTCAGAGTGAGTAAATTGGCCATTTTCATGCACTTTTAACCATTCCATAAATCTTGTGTTTTGGGCCCCTGGAAGCATGAAAATCACTTTAAACATGCTAATTTTAGCTCTAACACTGATGATACACCTACAAATGTGAACTGACGTTCAAAAATAAAACATTTGAAAACGGACCATTTTCCACATTTCTGACTCATGACGTAATGGGGGGGTGTTATCTCTTTTGTCGAAAATCAGCCGTTTTTGCTCGAACATTAAATGCCTCCAAATGGTATTTAATTAACTTCCCGAGCCCCTGGAAGCATGAAAATCACTTTAAACATGCTAATTTTAGCTCTAACACTGATGATACACCTACAAATGTGAACTGACGTTCAAAAATAAAACATTTGAAAACGGACCATTTTCCACATTTCTGAAGCATGACGTAATGGGGGGGTGTTATCTCTTTTGTCGAAAATCAGCCGTTTTTGCTCGAACATTAAATGCCTCCAAATGGTATTTATTTCACTTCCCGAGCCCCTGGAAGCATGAAAATCACTTTAAACATGCTAATTTTAGCTCTAACACTGATGATCCACCTACAAATGTGAACTGACGTTCAAAAATAAAACATTTGAAAACGGACCATTTTCCACATTTCTGAAGCATGACGTAATGGGGGGGGTGTTATCTCTTTTGTCGAAAATCAGCCGTTTTTGCTCGAACATTAAATGCCTCCAAATGGTATTTAATTAACTTCCCGAGCCCCTGGAAGCATGAAAATCACTTTAAACATGCTCATTTTAGCTCTAACACTGATGATCCACCTACAAATGTGAACTGACGTTCAAAAATAAAACATTTGAAAACGAACCATTTTCCACATTTCTGAAGCATGACGTAATGGGGGGGTGTTATCTCTTTTGTCGAAAATCAGCCGTTTTTGCTCGAACATTAAATGCCTCCAAATGGTATTTAATTAACTTCCCGGGGTGAAGAAACCCTTTTTGAGAACTCAGAGTGAGTAAATTGGCCATTTTCATGCACTTTTAACCATTCCATTAATCTTGTGTTTTGGGCCCCTGGAAGCATGAAAATCACTTTAAACATGCTAATTTTAGCTCTAACACTGATGATCCACCTACAAATGTGAACTGACGTTCAAAAATAAAACATTTGAAAACGGACCATTTTCCACATTTCTGAAGCATGACGTAATGGGGGGGTGTTATCTCTTTTGTCGAAAATCAGCCGTTTTTGCTCGAACATTAAATGCCTCCAAATGGTATTTAATTAACTTCCCGAGCCCCTGGAAGCATGAAAATCACTTTAAACATGCTAATTTTAGCTCTAACACTGATGATCCACCTACAAATGTGAACTGACGTTCAAAAATAAAACATTTGAAAACGGACCATTTTCCACATTTCTGAAGCATGACGTAATGGGGGGGTGTTATTTCTTTTGTCGAAAATCAGCCGTTTTTGCTCGAACATTAAATGCCTCCAAATGGTATTTAATTAACTTCCCGGGGTGAAGAAACCCTTTTTGAGAACTCAGAGTGAGTAAATCGGCCATTTTCATGCACTTTTAACCATTCCATAAATCTTGTGTTTTGGGCCCCTGGAAGCATGAAAATCACTTTAAACTTGCTAATTTTAGCTCTAACACTGATGATCCACCTACAAATGTGAACTGACGTTCAAAAATAAAACATTTGAAAACGGACCATTTTCCACATTTCTGAAGCATTACGTAATGGGGGGGTGTTATCTCTTTTGTCGAAAATCAGCCGTTTTTGCTCGAACATTAAATGCCTCCAAATGGTATTTATTTCACTTCCCGGGGTGAAGAAACCCTTTTTGAGAACTCAGAGTGAGTAAATTGGCCATTTTCATGCACTTTTAACCATTCCATAAATCTTGTGTTTTGGGCCCCTGGAAGCATGAAAATCACTTTAAACATGCTAATTTTAGCTCTAACACTGATGATCCACCTACAAATGTGAACTGACGTTCAAAAATAAAACATTTAAAAACGAACCATTTTCCACATTTCTGAAGCATGACGTAATGGGGGGGGTGTTATCTCTTTTGTCGAAAATCAGCCGTTTTTGCTCGAACATTAAATGCCTCCAAATGGTATTTAATTAACTTCCCGAGCCCCTGGAAGCATGAAAATCACTTTAAACATGCTAATTTTAGCTCTAACACTGATGATCCACCTACAAATGTGAACTGACGTTCAAAAATAAAACATTTGAAAACGGACCATTTTCCACATTTCTGAAGCATGACGTAATGGGGGGGTGTTATCTCTTTTGTCGAAAATCAGCCGTTTTTGCTCGAACATTAAATGCCTCCAAATGGTATTTAATTAACTTCCCGAGCCCCTGGAAGCATGAAAATCACTTTAAACATGCTAATTTTAGCTCTAACACTGATGATCCACCTACAAATGTGAACTGACGTTCAAAAATAAAACATTTGAAAACGGACCATTTTCCACATTTCTGAAGCATGACGTAATGGGGGGTGTTATCTCTTTTGTCGAAAATCAGCCGTTTTTGCTCGAACATTAAATGCCTCCAAATGGTATTTAATTAACTTCCCGGGGTGAATAAACCCTTTTTGAGAACTCAGAGTGAGTAAATTGGCCATTTTCATGCACTTTTAACCATTCCATAAATCTTGTGTTTTGGGCCCCTGGAAGCATGAAAATCACTTTAAACATGCTAATTTTAGCTCTAACACTGATGATCCACCTACAAATGTGAACTGACGTTCAAAAATAAAACATTTGAAAACGGACCATTTTCCACATTTCTGACTCATGACGTAATGGGGGGGTGTTATCTCTTTTGTCGAAAATCAGCCGTTTTTGCTCGAACATTAAATGCCTCCAAATGGTATTTAATTAACTTCCCGAGCCCCTGGAAGCATGAGAATCACTTTAAACATGCTAATTTTAGCTCTAACACTGATGATACACCTACAAATGTGAACTGACGTTCAAAAATAAAACATTTGAAAACGGACCATTTTCCACATTTCTGAAGCATGACGTAATGGGGGGGTGTTATCTCTTTTGTCGAAAATCAGCCGTTTTTGCTTGAACATTAAATGCCTCCAAATGGTATTTAATTAACTTCCCGGGGTGAAGAAACCCTTTTTGAGAACTCAGAGTAAGTAAATTGGCCATTTTCATGCACTTTTAACCATTCCATAAATCTTGTGTTTTGGGCCCCTGGAAGCATGAAAATCACTTTAAACATGCTAATTTTAGCTCTAACACTGATGATCCACCTACAAATGTGAACTGACGTTCAAAAATAAAACATTTGAAAACGGACCATTTTCCACATTTCTGAAGCATGACGTAATGGGGGGGTGTTATCTCTTTTGTCGAAAATCAGCCGTTTTTGCTCGAACATTAAATGCCTCCAAATGGTATTTATTTCACTTCCCGAGCCCCTGGAAGCATGAAAATCACTTTAAACATGCTAATTTTAGCTCTAACACTGATGATCCACCTACAAATGTGAACTGACGTTCAAAAATAAAACATTTGAAAACGGACCATTTTCCACATTTCTGAAGCATGACGTAATGGGGGGGTGTTATCTCTTTTGTCGAAAATCAGCCGTTTTTGCTCGAACATTAAATGCCTCCAAATGGTATTTAATTAACTTCCCGAGCCCCTGGAAGCATGAAAATCACTTTAAACATGCTCATTTTAGCTCTAACACTGATGATCCACCTACAAATGTGAACTGACGTTCAAAAATAAAACATTTGAAAACGAACCATTTTCCACATTTCTGAAGCATGACGTAATGGGGGGGTGTTATCTCTTTTGTCGAAAATCAGCCGTTTTTGCTTGAACATTAAATGCCTACAAATGGTATTTAATTAACTTCCCGGGGTGAAGAAACCCTTTTTGAGAACTCAGAGTGAGTAAATTGGCCATTTTCATGCACTTTTAACCATTCCATAAATCTTGTGTTTTGGGCCCCTGGAAGCATGAAAATCACTTTAAACATGCTAATTTTAGCTCTAACACTGATGATCCACCTACAAATGTGAACTGACGTTCAAAAATAAAACATTTGAAAACGGACCATTTTCCACATTTCTGAAGCATGACGTAATGGGGGGGTGTTATCTCTTTTGTCGAAAATCAGCCGTTTTTGCTCGAACATTAAATGCCTCCAAATGGTATTTAATTAACTTCCCGAGCCCCTGGAAGCATGAAAATCACTTTAAACATGCTAATTTTAGCTCTAACACTGATGATCCACCTACAAATGTGAACTGACGTTCAAAAATAAAACATTTGAAAACGGACCATTTTCCACATTTCCGAAGCATGACGTAATGGGGGGGTGTTATCTCTTTTGTCGAAAATCAGCCGTTTTTGCTCGAACATTAAATGCCTCCAAATGGTATTTATTTCACTTCCCGGGGTGAAGAAACCCTTTTTGAGAACTCAGAGTGAGTAAATTGGCCATTTTCATGCACTTTTAACCATTCCATTAATCTTGTGTTTTGGGCCCCTGGAAGCATGAAAATCACTTTAAACATGCTAATTTTAGCTCTAACACTGATGATCCACCTACAAATGTGAACTGACGTTCAAAAATAAAACATTTGAAAACGGACCATTTTCCACATTTCTGAAGCATGACGTAATGGGGGGGTGTTATCTCTTTTGTCGAAAATCAGCCATTTTTGCTCGAACATTAAATGCCTCCAAATGGTATTTAATTAACTTCCCGAGCCCCTGGAAGCATGAAAATCACTTTAAACATGCTAATTTTAGCTCTAACACTGATGATCCACCTACAAATGTGAACTGACGTTCAAAAATAAAACATTTGAAAACGGACCATTTTCCACATTTCTGAAGCATGACGTAATGGGGGGGTGTTATCTCTTTTGTCGAAAATCAGCCGTTTTTGCTCGAACATTAAATGCCTCCAAATGGTATTTAATTAACTTCCCGAGCCCCTGGAAGCATGAAAATCACTTTAAACATGCTAATTTTAGCTCTAACACTGATGATCCACCTACAAATGTGAACTGACGTTCAAAAATAAAACATTTGAAAACGGACCATTTTCCACATTTCCGAAGCATGACGTAATGAGGGGGTGTTATCTCTTTTGTCGAAAATCAGCCGTTTTTGCTCGAACATTAAATGCCTCCAAATGGTATTTATTTCACTTCCCGGGGTGAAGAAACCCTTTTTGAGAACTCAGAGTGAGTAAATTGGCCATTTTCATGCACTTTTAACCATTCCATTAATCTTGTGTTTTGGGCCCCTGGAAGCATGAAAATCACTTTAAACATGCTAATTTTAGCTCTAACACTGATGATCCACCTACAAATGTGAACTGACGTTCAAAAATAAAACATTTGAAAACGGACCATTTTCCACATTTCTGAAGCATGACGTAATGGGGGGGTGTTATCTCTTTTGTCGAAAATCAGCCATTTTTGCTCGAACATTAAATGCCTCCAAATGGTATTTAATTAACTTCCCGAGCCCCTGGAAGCATGAAAATCACTTTAAACATGCTAATTTTAGCTCTAACACTGATGATCCACCTACAAATGTGAACTGACGTTCAAAAATAAAACATTTGAAAACGGACCATTTTCCACATTTCTGAAGCATGACGTAATGGGGGGGTGTTATTTCTTTTGTCGAAAATCAGCCGTTTTTGCTCGAACATTAAATGCCTCCAAATGGTATTTAATTAACTTCCCGGGGTGAAGAAACCCTTTTTGAGAACTCAGAGTGAGTAAATCGGCCATTTTCATGCACTTTTAACCATTCCATAAATCTTGTGTTTTGGGCCCCTGGAAGCATGAAAATCACTTTAAACATGCTAATTTTAGCTCTAACACTGATGATCCACCTACAAATGTGAACTGACGTTCAAAAATAAAACATTTGAAAACGGACCATTTTCCACATTTCTGAAGCATGACGTAATGGGGGGGTGTTATCTCTTTTGTCGAAAATCATCCGTTTTTGCTTGAACATTAAATGCCTCCAAATGGTATTTAATTAACTTCCCGGGGTGAAGAAACCCTTTTTGAGAACTCAGAGTGAGTAAATTGGCCATTTTCATGCACTTTTAACCATTCCATAAATCTTGTGTTTTGGGCCCCTGGAAGCATGAAAATCACTTTAAACATGCTAATTTTAGCTCTAACACTGATGATCCACCTACAAATGTGAACTGACGTTCAAAAATAAAACATTTGAAAACGGACCATTTTCCACATTTCTGAAGCATGACGTAATGGGGGGGGTGTTATCTCTTTTGTCGAAAATCAGCCGTTTTTGCTCGAACATTAAATGCCTCCAAATGGTATTTAATTAACTTCCCGAGCCCCTGGAAGCATGAAAATCACTTTAAACATGCTAATTTTAGCTCTAACACTGATGATCCACCTACAAATGTGAACTGACGTTCAAAAATAAAACATTTGAAAACGGACCATTTTCCACATTTCTGAAGCATGACGTAATGGGGGGGTGTTATCTCTTTTGTCGAAAATCAGCCGTTTTTGCTCGAACATTAAATGCCTCCAAATGGTATTTATTTCACTTCCCGAGCCCCTGGAAGCATGAAAATAGCTTTAAACATGCTAATTTTAGCTCTAACACTGATGATCCACCTACAAATGTGAACTGACGTTCAAAAATAAAACATTTGAAAACGGACCATTTTCCACATTTCTGAAGCATGACGTAATGGGGGGGTGTTATCTCTTTTGTCGAAAATCAGCCGTTTTTGCTCGAACATTAAATGCCTCCAAATGGTATTTAATTAACTTCCCGAGCCCTTGGAAGTATGAAAATCACTTTAAACATGCTAATTTTAGCTCTAACACTGATGATCCACCTACAAATGTGAACTGACGTTCAAAAATAAAACATTTGAAAACGGACCATTTTCCACATTTCTGAAGCATGACGTAATGGGGGGGTGTTATCTCTTTTGTCGAAAATCAGCCGTTTTTGCTCGAACATTAAATGCCTCCAAATGGTATTTATTTCACTTCCCGAACCCCTGGAAGCATGAAAATCACTTTAAACATGCTAATTTTAGCTCTAACACTGATGATCCACCTACAAATGTGAACTGACGTTCAAAAATAAAACATTTGAAAACGGACCATTTTTCACATTTCTGAAGCATGACGTAATGGGGGGGTGTTATCTCTTTTGTCGAAAATCAGCCGTTTTTGCTCGAACAATAAATGCCTCCAAATGGTATTTATTTCACTTCCCGAGCCCCTGGAAGCATGAAAATCACTTTAAACATGCTAATTTTAGCTCTAACACTGATGATCCACCTACAAATGTGAACTGACGTTCAAAAATAAAACATTTGAAAACGGACCATTTTCCACATTTCTGAAGCATGACGTAATGGGGGGTGTTATCTCTTTTGTCGAAAATCAGCCGTTTTTGCTCGAACATTAAATGCCTCCAAATGGTATTTAATTAACTTCCCGGGGTGAAGAAACCCTTTTTGAGAACTCAGAGTGAGTAAATTGGCCATTTTCATGCACTTTTAACCATTCCATAAATCTTGTGTTTTGGGCCCCTGGAAGCATGAAAATCACTTTAAACATGCTAATTTTAGCTCTAACACTGATGATCCACCTACAAATGTGAACTGACGTTCAAAAATAAAACATTTGAAAACGGACCATTTTCCACATTTCTGAAGCATGACGTAATGGGGGGGGTGTTATCTCTTTTGTCGAAAATCAGCCGTTTTTGCTCGAACAATAAATGCCTCCAAATGGTATTTAATTAACTTCCCAAGCCCCTGGAAGCATGAAAATCACTTTAAACATGCTAATTTTAGCTCTAACACTGATGATCCACCTACAAATGTGAACTGACGTTCAAAAATAAAACATTTGAAATCGGACCATTTTCCACATTTCTGAAGCATGACGTAATGGGGGGGTGTTATCTCTTTTGTCGAAAATCAGCCGTTTTTGCTCGAACATTAAATGCCTCCAAATGGTATTTATTTCACTTCCCGGGGTGAAGAAACCCTTTTTGAGAACTCAGAGTGAGTAAATTGGCCATTTTCATGCACTTTTAACCATTCCATTAATCTTGTGTTTTGGGCCCCTGGAAGCATGAAAATCACTTTAAACATGCTAATTTTAGCTCTAACACTGATGATCCACCTACAAATGTGAACTGACGTTCAAAAATAAAACATTTGAAAACGGACCATTTTCCACATTTCTGAAGCATGACGTAATGGGGGGGTGTTATCTCTTTTGTCGAAAATCAGCCGTTTTTGCTCGAACATTAAATGCCTCCAAATGGTATTTAATTAACTTCCCGAGCCCCTGGAAGCATGAAAATCACTTTAAACATGCTAATTTTAGCTCTAACACTGATGATCCACCTACAAATGTGAACTGACGTTCAAAAATAAAACATTTGAAAACGGACCATTTTCCACATTTCTGAAGCATGACGTAATGGGGGGGGTGTTATCTCTTTTGTCGAAAATCAGCCGTTTTTGCTCGAACATTAAATGCCTCCAAATGGTATTTAATTAACTTCCCGAGCCCCTGGAAGCATGAAAATCACTTTAAACATGCTAATTTTAGCTCTAACACTGATGATCCACCTACAAATGTGAACTGACGTTCAAAAATAAAACATTTGAAAACGGACCATTTTCCACATTTCTGAAGCATGACGTAATGGGGGGGTGTTATTTCTTTTGTCGAAAATCAGCCGTTTTTGCTCGAACATTAAATGCCTCCAAATGGTATTTAATTAACTTCCCGGGGTGAAGAAACCCTTTTTGAGAACTCAGAGTGAGTAAATCGGCCATTTTCATGCACTTTTAACCATTCCATAAATCTTGTGTTTTGGGCCCCTGGAAGCATGAAAATCACTTTAAACATGCTAATTTTAGCTCTAACACTGATGATCCACCTACAAATGTGAACTGACGTTCAAAAATAAAACATTTGAAAACGGACCATTTTCCACATTTCTGAAGCATGACGTAATGGGGGGGTGTTATCTCTTTTGTCGAAAATCATCCGTTTTTGCTTGAACATTAAATGCCTCCAAATGGTATTTAATTAACTTCCCGGGGTGAAGAAACCCTTTTTGAGAACTCAGAGTGAGTAAATTGGCCATTTTCATGCACTTTTAACCATTCCATAAATCTTGTGTTTTGGGCCCCTGGAAGCATGAAAATCACTTTAAACATGCTAATTTTAGCTCTAACACTGATGATCCACCTACAAATGTGAACTGACGTTCAAAAATAAAACATTTGAAAACGGACCATTTTCCACATTTCTGAAGCATGACGTAATGGGGGGGGTGTTATCTCTTTTGTCGAAAATCAGCCGTTTTTGCTCGAACATTAAATGCCTCCAAATGGTATTTAATTAACTTCCCGAGCCCCTGCAAGCATGAAAATCACTTTAAACATGCTAATTTTAGCTCTAACACTGATGATCCACCTACAAATGTGAACTGACGTTCAAAAATAAAACATTTGAAAACGGACCATTTTCCACATTTCTGAAGCATGACGTAATGGGGGGGTGTTATCTCTTTTGTCGAAAATCAGCCGTTTTTGCTCGAACATTAAATGCCTCCAAATGGTATTTATTTCACTTCCCGAGCCCCTGGAAGCATGAAAATAGCTTTAAACATGCTAATTTTAGCTCTAACACTGATGATCCACCTACAAATGTGAACTGACGTTCAAAAATAAAACATTTGAAAACGGACCATTTTCCACATTTCTGAAGCATGACGTAATGGGGGGGTGTTATCTCTTTTGTCGAAAATCAGCCGTTTTTGCTCGAACATTAAATGCCTCCAAATGGTATTTAATTAACTTCCCGAGCCCTTGGAAGTATGAAAATCACTTTAAACATGCTAATTTTAGCTCTAACACTGATGATCCACCTACAAATGTGAACTGACGTTCAAAAATAAAACATTTGAAAACGGACCATTTTCCACATTTCTGAAGCATGACGTAATGGGGGGGTGTTATCTCTTTTGTCGAAAATCAGCCGTTTTTGCTCGAACATTAAATGCCTCCAAATGGTATTTATTTCACTTCCCGAGCCCCTGGAAGCATGAAAATCACTTTAAACATGCTAATTTTAGCTCTAACACTGATGATCCACCTACAAATGTGAACTGACGTTCAAAAATAAAACATTTGAAAACGGACCATTTTTCACATTTCTGAAGCATGACGTAATGGGGGGGTGTTATCTCTTTTGTCGAAAATCAGCCGTTTTTGCTCGAACAATAAATGCCTCCAAATGGTATTTATTTCACTTCCCGAGCCCCTGGAAGCATGAAAATCACTTTAAACATGCTAATTTTAGCTCTAACACTGATGATCCACCTACAAATGTGAACTGACGTTCAAAAATAAAACATTTGAAAACGGACCATTTTCCACATTTCTGAAGCATGACGTAATGGGGGGTGTTATCTCTTTTGTCGAAAATCAGCCGTTTTTGCTCGAACATTAAATGCCTCCAAATGGTATTTAATTAACTTCCCGGGGTGAAGAAACCCTTTTTGAGAACTCAGAGTGAGTAAATTGGCCATTTTCATGCACTTTTAACCATTCCATAAATCTTGTGTTTTGGGCCCCTGGAAGCATGAAAATCACTTTAAACATGCTAATTTTAGCTCTAACACTGATGATCCACCTACAAATGTGAACTGACGTTCAAAAATAAAACATTTGAAAACGGACCATTTTCCACATTTCTGAAGCATGACGTAATGGGGGGGGTGTTATCTCTTTTGTCGAAAATCAGCCGTTTTTGCTCGAACAATAAATGCCTCCAAATGGTATTTAATTAACTTCCCAAGCCCCTGGAAGCATGAAAATCACTTTAAACATGCTAATTTTAGCTCTAACACTGATGATCCACCTACAAATGTGAACTGACGTTCAAAAATAAAACATTTGAAATCGGACCATTTTCCACATTTCTGAAGCATGACGTAATGGGGGGGTGTTATCTCTTTTGTCGAAAATCAGCCGTTTTTGCTCGAACATTAAATGCCTCCAAATGGTATTTATTTCACTTCCCGGGGTGAAGAAACCCTTTTTGAGAACTCAGAGTGAGTAAATTGGCCATTTTCATGCACTTTTAACCATTCCATTAATCTTGTGTTTTGGGCCCCTGGAAGCATGAAAATCACTTTAAACATGCTAATTTTAGCTCTAACACTGATGATCCACCTACAAATGTGAACTGACGTTCAAAAATAAAACATTTGAAAACGGACCATTTTCCACATTTCTGAAGCATGACGTAATGGGGGGGTGTTATCTCTTTTGTCGAAAATCAGCCGTTTTTGCTCGAACATTAAATGCCTCCAAATGGTATTTAATTAACTTCCCGAGCCCCTGGAAGCATGAAAATCACTTTAAACATGCTAATTTTAGCTCTAACACTGATGATCCACCTACAAATGTGAACTGACGTTCAAAAATAAAACATTTGAAAACGGACCATTTTCCACATTTCTGAAGCATGACGTAATGGGGGGGGTGTTATCTCTTTTGTCGAAAATCAGCCGTTTTTGCTCGAACATTAAATGCCTCCAAATGGTATTTAATTAACTTCCCGAGCCCCTGGAAGCATGAAAATCACTTTAAACATGCTAATTTTAGCTCTAACACTGATGATCCACCTACAAATGTGAACTGACGTTCAAAAATAAAACATTTGAAAACGGACCATTTTCCACATTTCTGAAGCATGACGTAATGGGGGGGTGTTATCTCTTTTGTCGAAAATCAGCCGTTTTTGCTCGAACATTAAATGCCTCCAAATGGTATTTAATTAACTTCCCGAGCCCCTGGAAGCATGAAAATCACTTTATACATGCTAATTTTAGCTCTAACACTGATGATCCACCTACAAATGTGAACTGACGTTCAAAAATAAAACATTTGAAAACGGACCATTTTCCACATTTCTGAAGCATGACGTAATGGGGGGGTGTTATCTCTTTTGTCGAAAATCAGCCGTTTTTGCTCGAACATTAAATGCCTCCAAATGGTATTTATTTCACTTCCCGGGGTGAAGAAAACCTTTTTGAGAACTCAGAGTGAGTAAATTGGCCATTTTCATGCACTTTTAACCATTCCATAAATCTTGTGTTTTGGGCCCCTGGAAGCATGAAAATCACTTTAAACATGCTAATTTTAGCTCTAACACTGATGATCCACCTACAAATGTGAACTGACGTTCAAAAATAAAACATTTGAAAACGGACCATTTTCCACATTTCTGAAGCATGATGTAATGGGGGGGTGTTATCTCTTTTGTCGAAAATCAGCCGTTTTTGCTCGAACATTAAATGCCTCAAAATGGTATTTAATTAACTTCCCGAGCCCCTGGAAGCATGAAAATCACTTTAAACATGCTAATTTTAGCTCTAACACTGATGATCCACCTACAAATGTGAACTGACGTTCAAAAATAAAACATTTGAAAACGGACCATTTTCCACATTTCTGAAGCATGACGTAATGGGGGGGTGTTATCTCTTTTGTCGAAAATCAGCCATTTTTGCTCGAACATTAAATGCCTCCAAATGGTATTTAATTAACTTCCCGGGGTGAAGAAACCCTTTTTGAGAACTCAGAGTGAGTAAATTGGCCATTTTCATGCACTTTTAACCATTCCATAAATCTTGTGTTTTGGGCCCCTGGAAGCATGAAAATCACTTTAAACATGCTAATTTTAGCTCTAACACTGATGATCCACCTACAAATGTGAACTGACGTTCAAAAATAAAACATTTGAAAACGGACCATTTTCCACATTTCTGAAGCATGACGTAATGGGGGGGTGTTATCTCTTTTGTCGAAAATCAGCCGTTTTTGCTCGAACATTAAATGCCTCCAAATGGTATTTAATTAACTTCCCAAGCCCCTGGAAGCATGAAAATCACTTTAAACATGCTAATTTTAGCTCTAACACTGATGATCCACCTACAAATGTGAACTGACGTTCAAAAATAAAACATTTGAAAACGGACCATTTTCCACATTTCTGAAACATGACGTAATGGGGGGGTGTTATCTCTTTTGTCGAAAATCAGCAGTTTTTGCTCGAACATTAAATGCCTCCAAATGGTATTTAATTAACTTCCCGGGGTGAAGAAACCCTTTTTGAGAACTCAGAGTGAGTAAATTGGCCATTTTCATGCACTTTTAACCATTCCATAAATCTTGTGTTTTGGGCCCCTGGAAGCATGAAAATCACTTTAAACATGCTAATTTTAGCTCTAACACTGATGATCCACCTACAAATGTGAACTGACGTTCAAAAATAAAACATTTGAAAACGGACCATTTTCCACATTTCTGAAGCATGACGTAATGGGGGGGTGTTATCTCTTTTGTCGAAAATCAGCCGTTTTTGCTCGAACATTAAATGCCTCCAAATGGTATTTAATTAACTTCCCGAGCCCCTGGAAGCATGAAAATCACTTTAAACATGCTAATTTTAGCTCTAACACTGATGATCCACCTACAAATGTGAACTGACGTTCAAAAATAAAACATTTGAAAACGGACCATTTTCCACATTTCTGAAGCATGACGTAATGGGGGGGTGTTATCTCTTTTGTCGAAAATCAGCCGTTTTTGCTCGAACATTAAATGCCTCCAAATGGTATTTAATTAACTTCCCGGGGTGAAGAAACCCTTTTTGAGAACTCAGAGTGAGTAAATTGGCCATTTTCATGCACTTTTAACCATTCCATAAATCTTGTGTTTTGGGCCCCTGGAAGCATGAAAATCACTTTAAACATGCTAATTTTAGCTCTAACACTGATGATCCACCTACAAATGTGAACTGACGTTCAAAAATAAAACATTTGAAAACGGACCATTTTCCACATTTCTGAAGCATGATGTAATGGGGGGGTGTTATCTCTTTTGTCGAAAATCAGCCGTTTTTGCTCGAACATTAAATGCCTCAAAATGGTATTTAATTAACTTCCCGAGCCCCTGGAAGCATGAAAATCACTTTAAACATGCTAATTTTAGCTCTAACACTGATGATCCACCTACAAATGTGAACTGACGTTCAAAAATAAAACATTTGAAAACGGACCATTTTCCACATTTCTGAAGCATGACGTAATGGGGGGGTGTTATCTCTTTTGTCGAAAATCAGCCGTTTTTGCTCGAACATTAAATGCCTCCAAATGGTATTTAATTAACTTCCCGGGGTGAAGAAACCCTTTTTGAGAACTCAGAGTGAGTAAATTGGCCATTTTCATGCACTTTTAACCATTCCATAAATCTTGTGTTTTGGGCCCCTGGAAGCATGAAAATCACTTTAAACATGCTAATTTTAGCTCTAACACTGATGATCCACCTACAAATGTGAACTGACGTTCAAAAATAAAACATTTGAAAACGGACCATTTTCCACATTTCTGAAGCATGACGTAATGGGGGGGTGTTATCTCTTTTGTCGAAAATCAGCCGTTTTTGCTCGAACATTAAATGCCTCCAAATGGTATTTAATTAACTTCCCAAGCCCCTGGAAGCATGAAAATCACTTTAAACATGCTAATTTTAGCTCTAACACTGATGATCCACCTACAAATGTGAACTGACGTTCAAAAATAAAACATTTGAAAACGGACCATTTTCCACATTTCTGAAACATGACGTAATGGGGGGGTGTTATCTCTTTTGTCGAAAATCAGCAGTTTTTGCTCGAACATTAAATGCCTCCAAATGGTATTTAATTAACTTCCCGGGGTGAAGAAACCCTTTTTGAGAACTCAGAGTGAGTAAATTGGCCATTTTCATGCACTTTTAACCATTCCATAAATCTTGTGTTTTGGGCCCCTGGAAGCATGAAAATCACTTTAAACATGCTAATTTTAGCTCTAACACTGATGATCCACCTACAAATGTGAACTGACGTTCAAAAATAAAACATTTGAAAACGGACCATTTTCAACATTTCTGAAGCATGACGTAATGGGGGGGTGTTATCTCTTTTGTCGAAAATCAGCCGTTTTTGCTCGAACATTAAATGCCTCCAAATGGTATTTAATTAACTTCCCTAACCCCTGGAAGCATGAAAATCACTTTAAACATGCTAATTTTAGCTCTAACACTGATGATCCACCTACAAATGTCAACTGACGTTCAAAAATAAAACATTTGAAAACGGACCATTTTCCACATTTCTGAAGCATGACGTAATGGGGGGGTGTTATCTCTTTTGTCGAAAATCAGCCGTTTTTGCTCGAACATTAAATGCCTCCAAATGGTATTTATTTCACTTCCCGAGCCCCTGGAAGCATGAAAATCACTTTAAACATGCTAATTTTAGCTCTAACACTGATGATCCACCTACAAATGTGAACTGACGTTCAAAAATAAAACATTTGAAAACGGACCATTTTCCACATTTCTGAAGCATGACGTAATGGGGGGGTGTTATCTCTTTTGTCGAAAATCAGCCGTTTTTGCGCGAACATTAAATGCCTCCAAATGGTATTTATTTCACTTCCCGAGCCCCTGGAAGCATGAAAATCACTTTAAACATGCTAATTTTAGCTCTAACACTGATGATCCACCTACAAATGTGAACTGACGTTCAAAAATAAAACATTTGAAAACGGACCATTTTCCACATTTCTGAAGCATGACGTAATGGGGGGGGTTATCTCTTTTGTCGAAAATCAGCCGTTTTTGCTCGAACATTAAATGCCTCCAAATGGTATTTATTTCACTTCCCGAGCCCCTGGAAGCATGAAAATCACTTTAAACATGCTAATTTTAGCTCTAACACTGATGATCCACCTACAAATGTGAACTGACGTTCAAAAATAAAACATTTAAAAACGGACCATTTTCCACATTTCTGAAGCATGACGTAATGGGGGGGTGTTATCTCTTTTGTCGAAAATCAGCCGTTTTTGCTCGAATATTAAATGCCTCCAAATGGTATTTAATTAACTTCCCGAGCCCCTGGAAGCATGAAAATCACTTTAAACATGCTAATTTTAGCTCTAACACTGATGATCCACCTACAAATGTGAACTGACGTTCAAAAATAAAACATTTGAAAACGGACCATTTTCCACATTTCTGAAGCATGACGTAATGGGGGGGTGTTATCTCTTTTGTCGAAAATCAGCCGTTTTTGCTCGAACATTAAATGCCTCCAAATGGTATTTACTTCACTTCCCGAGCCCCTGGAAGCATGAAAATCACTTTAAACATGCTAATTTTAGCTCTAACACTGATGATCCACCTACAAATGTGAACTGACGTTCAAAAATAAAACATTTGAAAACGGACCATTTTCCACATTTCTGAAGCATGACGTAATGGGGGGGTGTTATCTCTTTTGTCAAAAATCAGCCGTTTTTGCTCGAACATTAAATGCCTCCAAATGGTATTTAATTAACTTCCCGGGGTGAAGAAACCCTTTTTGAGAACTCAGAGTGAGTAAATTGGCCATTTTCATGCACTTTTAACCATTCCATAAATCTTGTGTTTTGGGCCCCTGGAAGCATGAAAATCACTTTAAACATGCTAATTTTAGCTCTAACACTGATGATCCACCTACAAATGTGAACTGACGTTCAAAAATAAAACATTTGAAAACGGACCATTTTCCACATTTCTGAAGCATGACGTAATGGGGGGGTGTTATCTCTTTTGTCGAAAATCAGCCGTTTTTGCGCGAACATTAAATGCCTCCAAATGGTATTTATTTCACTTCCCGAGCCCCTGGAAGCATGAAAATCACTTTAAACATGCTAATTTTAGCTCTAACACTGATGATCCACCTACAAATGTGAACTGACGTTCAAAAATAAAACATTTGAAAACGGACCATTTTCCACATTTCTGAAGCATGACGTAATGGGGGGGGTTATCTCTTTTGTCGAAAATCAGCCGTTTTTGCTCGAACATTAAATGCCTCCAAATGGTATTTATTTCACTTCCCGAGCCCCTGGAAGCATGAAAATCACTTTAAACATGCTAATTTTAGCTCTAACACTGATGATCCACCTACAAATGTGAACTGACGTTCAAAAATAAAACATTTAAAAACGGACCATTTTCCACATTTCTGAAGCATGACGTAATGGGGGGGTGTTATCTCTTTTGTCGAAAATCAGCCGTTTTTGCTCGAATATTAAATGCCTCCAAATGGTATTTAATTAACTTCCCGAGCCCCTGGAAGCATGAAAATCACTTTAAACATGCTAATTTTAGCTCTAACACTGATGATCCACCTACAAATGTGAACTGACGTTCAAAAATAAAACATTTGAAAACGGACCATTTTCCACATTTCTGAAGCATGACGTAATGGGGGGGTGTTATCTCTTTTGTCGAAAATCAGCCGTTTTTGCTCGAACATTAAATGCCTCCAAATGGTATTTACTTCACTTCCCGAGCCCCTGGAAGCATGAAAATCACTTTAAACATGCTAATTTTAGCTCTAACACTGATGATCCACCTACAAATGTGAACTGACGTTCAAAAATAAAACATTTGAAAACGGACCATTTTCCACATTTCTGAAGCATGACGTAATGGGGGGGTGTTATCTCTTTTGTCAAAAATCAGCCGTTTTTGCTCGAACATTAAATGCCTCCAAATGGTATTTAATTAACTTCCCGGGGTGAAGAAACCCTTTTTGAGAACTCAGAGTGAGTAAATTGGCCATTTTCATGCACTTTTAACCATTCCATAAATCTTGTGTTTTGGGCCCCTGGAAGCATGAAAATCACTTTAAACATGCTAATTTTAGCTCTAACACTGATGATCCACCTACAAATGTGAACTGACGTTCAAAAATAAAACATTTGAAAACGGACCATTTTCCACATTTCTGAAGCATGACGTAATGGGGGGGTGTTATCTCTTTTGTCGAAAATCAGCCATTTTTGCTCGAACATTAAATGCCTCCAAATGGTATTTATTTCACTTCCCGAGCCCCTGGAAGCATGAAAATCACTTTAAACATGCTAATTTTAGCTCTAACACTGATGATCCACCTACAAATGTGAACTGACGTTCAAAAATAAAACATTTGAAAACGGACCATTTTCCACATTTCTGAAGCATGACGTAATGGGGGGGTGTTATCTCTTTTGTCGAAAATCAGCCGTTTTTGCTCGAACATTAAATGCCTCCAAATGGTATTTAATTAACTTCCCGAGCCCCTGGAAGCATGAAAATCACTTTAAACATGCTAATTTTAGCTCTAACACTGATGATCCACCTACAAATGTGAACTGACGTTCAAAAATAAAACATTTGAAAACGGACCATTTTCCACATTTCTGAAGCATGAAGTAATGGGGGGGTGTTATCTCTTTTGTCGAAAATCAGCCGTTTTTGCTCGAACATTAAATGCCTCCAAATGGTATTTAATTAACTTCCCGGGGTGAAGAAACCCTTTTTGAGAACTCAGAGTGAGTAAATTGGCCATTTTCATGCACTTTTAACCATTCCATAAATCTTGTGTTTTGGGCCCCTGGAAGCATGAAAATCACTTTAAACATGCTAATTTTAGCTCTAACACTGATGATCCACCTACAAATGTGAACTGACGTTCAAAAATAAAACATTTGAAAACGGACCATTTTCCACATTTCTGAAGCATGACGTAATGGGGGGGTGTTATCTCTTTTGTCGAAAATCAGCTGTTTTTGCTCGAACATTAAATGCCTCCAAATGGTATTTAATTAACTTCCCGAGCCCCTGGAAGCATGAAAATCACTTTAAACATGCTAATTTTAGCTCTAACACTGATGATCCACCTACAAATGTGAACTGACGTTCAAAAATAAAACTTTGAAAACGGACCATTTTCCACATTTCTGAAGCATGACGTAATGGGGGGTGTTATCTCTTTTGTCGAAAATCAGCCGTTTTTGCTCGAACATTAAATGCCTCCAAATGGTATTTAATTAACTTCCCGGGGTGAAGAAACCCTTTTTGAGAACTCAGAGTGAGTAAATTGGCCATTTTCATGCACTTTTAACCATTCCATAAATCTTGTGTTTTGGGCCCCTGGAAGCATGAAAATCACTTTAAACATGCTAATTTTAGCTCTAACACTGATGATCCACCTACAAATGTGAACTGACGTTCAAAAATAAAACATTTGAAAACGGACCATTTTCCACATTTCTGAAGCATGACGTGTTATCTCTTTTGTCGAAAATCAGCCGTTTTTGCTCGAACATTAAATGCCTCCAAATGGTATTTATTTCACTTCCCGAGCCCCTGGAAGCATGAAAATCACTTTAAACATGCTAATTTTAGCTCTAACACTGATGATCCACCTACAAATGTGAGCTGACGTTCAAAAATAAAACATTTGAAAACGGACCATTTTCCACATTTCTGAAGTATGACGTAATGGGGGGGTGTTATCTCTTTTGTCGAAAATCAGCCGTTTTTGCTCGAACATTAAATGCCTCCAAATGGTATTTAATTATCTTCCCGATCCCCTGGAAGCATGAAAATCACTTTAAACATGCTAATTTTAGCTCTAACACTGATGATCCACCTACAAATGTGAACTGACGTTCAAAAATAAAACATTTGAAAACGGACCATTTTCCACATTTCTGAAGCATGACGTAATGGGGGGGTGTTATCTCTTTTGTCGAAAATCAGCCGTTTTTGCTCGAACATTAAATGCCTCCAAATGGTATTTAATTAACTTCCCGGGGTGAAGAAACCCTTTTTGAGAACTCAGAGTGAGTAAATTGGCCATTTTCATGCACTTTTAACCATTCCATAAATCTTGTGTTTTGGGCCCCTGGAAGCATGAAAATCACTTTAAACATGCTAATTTTAGCTCTAACACTGATGATCCACCTACAAATGTGAACTGACGTTCAAAAATAAAACATTTGAAAACGGACCATTTTCCACATTTCTGAAGCATGACGTAATGGGGGGGTGTTATCTCTTTTGTCGAAAATCAGCTGTTTTTGCTCGAACATTAAATGCCTCCAAATGGTATTTAATTAACTTCCCGAGCCCCTGGAAGCATGAAAATCACTTTAAACATGCTAATTTTAGCTCTAACACTGATGATCCACCTACAAATGTGAACTGACGTTCAAAAATAAAACATTTGAAAACGGACCATTTTCCACATTTCTGAAGCATGACGTAATGGGGGGGTGTTATCTCTTTTGTCGAAAATCAGCCGTTTTTGCTCGAACATTAAATGCCTCCAAATGGTATTTATTTCACTTCCCGGGGTGAAGAAACCCTTTTTGAGAACTCAGAGTGAGTAAATTGGCCATTTTCATGCACTTTTAACCATTCCATTAATCTTGTGTTTTGGGCCCCTGGAAGCATGAAAATCACTTTAAACATGCTAATTTTAGCTCTAACACTGATGATCCACCTATAAATGTGAACTGACGTTCAAAAATAAAACATTTGAAAACGGACCATTTTCCACATTTCTGAAGCATGACGTAATGGGGGGGTGTTATCTCTTTTGTCGAAAATCAGCCGTTTTTGCTCGAACATTAAATGCCTCCAAATGGTATTTAATTAACTTCCCGAGCCCCTGGAAGCATGAAAATCACTTTAAACATGCTAATTTTAGCTCTAACACTGATGATCCACCTACAAATGTGAACTGACGTTCAAAAATAAAACATTTGAAAACGGACCATTTTCCACATTTCTGAAGCATGACGTAATGGGGGGGTGTTATCTCTTTTGTCGAAAATCAGCCGTTTTTGCTCGAACATTAAATGCCTCCAAATGGTATTTAATTAACTTCCCGAGCCCCTGGAAGCATGAAAATCACTTTAAACATGCTAATTTTAGCTCTAACACTGATGATCCACCTACAAATGTGAACTGACGTTCAAAAATAAAACATTTGAAAACGGACCATTTTCCACATTTCTGAAGCATGACGTAATGGGGGGGTGTTATCTCTTTTGTCGAAAATCAGCCATTTTTGCTCGAACATTAAATGCCTCCAAATGGTATTTAATTAACTTCCCGAGCCCCTGGAAGCATGAAAATCACTTTAAACATGCTAATTTTAGCTCTAACACTGATGATCCACCTACAAATGTGAACTGACGTTCAAAAATAAAACATTTGAAAACGGACCATTTTCCACATTTCTGAAGCATGACGTAATGGGGGGGTGTTATCTCTTTTGTCGAAAATCAGCCGTTTTTGCTCGAACATTAAATGCCTCCAAATGGTATTTAATTAACTTCCCGAGCCCCTGGAAGCATGAAAATCACTTTAAACATGCTAATTTTAGCTCTAACACTGATGATCCACCTACAAATGTGAACTGACGTTCAAAAATAAAACATTTGAAAACGGACCATTTTCCACATTTCTGAAGCATGACGTAATGGGGGGGTGTTATCTCTTTTGTCGAAAATCAGCCGTTTTTGCTCGAACATTAAATGCCTCCAAATGGTATTTAATTAACTTCCCGAGCACCTGGAAGCATGAAAATCACTTTAAACATGCTAATTTTAGCTCTAACACTGATGATCCACCTACAAATTTGAACTGACGTTCAAAAATAAAACATTTGAAAACGGACCATTTTCCACATTTCTGAAGCATGACGTAATGGGGGGTGTTATCTCTTTTGTCGAAAATCAGCCGTTTTTGCTCGAACATTAAATGCCTCCAAATGGTATTTAATTAACTTCCCGGGGTGAAGAAACCCTTTTTGAGAACTCAGAGTGAGTAAATTGGCCATTTTCATGCACTTTTAACCATTCCATAAATCTTGTGTTTTTGGCCCCTGGAAGCATGAAAATCACTTTAAACATGCTAATTTTAGCTCTAACACTGATGATCCACCTACAAATGTGAACTGACGTTCAAAAATAAAACATTTGAAAAAGGACCATTTTCCACATTTCTGAAGCATGACGTAATGGGGGGGTGTTATCTCTTTTGTCGAAAATCAGCCGTTTTTGCTCGAACATTAAATGCCTCCAAATGGTATTTAATTAACTTCCCGGGGTGAAGAAACCCTTTTTGAGAACTCAGAGTGAGTAAATGGGCCATTTTCATGCACTTTTAACCATTCCATAAATCTTGTGTTTTGGGCCCCTGGAAGCATGAAAATCACTTTAAACATGCTAATTTTAGCTCTAACACTGATGATCCACCTACAAATGTGAACTGACGTTCAAAAATAAAACATTTGAAAACGGACCATTTTCCACATTTCTGAAGCATGACGTAATGGGGGGGTGTTATCTCTTTTGTCGAAAATCAGCCGTTTTTGCTCGAACATTAAATGCCTCCAAATGGTATTTATTTCACTTCCTGGGGTGAAGAAACCCTTTTTGAGAACTCAGAGTGAGTAAATTGGCCATTTTCATGCACTTTTAACCATTCCATTAATCTTGTGTTTTGGGCCCCTGGAAGCATGAAAATCACTTTAAACATGCTAATTTTAGCTCTAACACTGATGATCCACCTACAAATGTGAACTGACGTTCAAAAATAAAACATTTGAAAACGGACCATTTTCCACATTTCTGAAGCATGACGTAATGGGGGGGTGTTATCTCTTTTGTCGAAAATCATCCGTTTTTGCTCGAACATTAAATGCCTCCAAATGGTATTTAATTAACTTCCCGGGGTGAAGAAACCCTTTTTGAGAACTCAGAGTGAGTAAATTGGCCATTTTCATGCACTTTTAACCATTCCATAAATCTTGTGTTTTGGGCCCCTGGAAGCATGAAAATCACTTAAAACATGCTAATTTTAGCTCTAACACTGATGATCCACCTACAAATGTGAACTGACGTTCAAAAATAAAACATTTGAAAACGGACCATTTTCCACATTTCTGAAGCATGACGTAATGGGGGGGGTGTTATCTCTTTTGTCGAAAATCAGCCGTTTTTGCTCGAACATTAAATGCCTCCAAATGGTATTTAATTAACTTCCCGAGCCCCTGGAAGCATGAAAATCACTTTAAACATGCTAATTTTAGCTCTAACACTGATGATCCACCTACAAATGTGAACTGACGTTCAAAAATAAAACATTTGAAAACGGACCATTTTCCACATTTCTGAAGCATGACGTAATGGGGGGGTGTTATCTCTTTTGTCGAAAATCAGCCGTTTTTGCTCGAACATTAAATGCCTCCAAATGGTATTTATTTCACTTCCCGAGCCCCTGGCAGCATGAAAATCACTTTAAACATGCTAATTTTAGCTCTAACACTGATGATCCACCTACAAATGTGAACTGACGTTCAAAAATAAAACATTTGAAAATGGACCATTTTCCACATTTCTGAAGCATGATGTAATGGGGGGGTGTTATCTCTTTTGTCGAAAATCAGCCGTTTTTGCTCGAACATTAAATGCCTCCAAATGGTATTTAATTAACTTCCCGAGCCCCTGGAAGCATGAAAATCACTTTAAACATGCTAATTTTAGCTCTAACACTGATGATCCACCTACAAATGTGAACTGACGTTCAAAAATAAAACATTTGAAAACGGACCATTTTCCACATTTCTGAAGCATGACGTAATGGGGGGGGTGTTATCTCTTTTGTCGAAAATCAGCCGTTTTTGCTCGAACATTAAATGCCTCCAAATGGTATTTATTTCACTTCCCGAGCCCCTGGAAGCATGAAAATCACTTTAAACATGCTAATTTTAGCTCTAACACTGATGATCCACCTACAAATGTGAACTGACGTTCAAAAATAAAACATTTGAAAACGGACCATTTTCCACATTTCTGAAGCATGACGTAATGGGGGGGTGTTATCTCTTTTGTCGAAAATCAGCCGTTTTTGCTCGAACAATAAATGCCTCCAAATGGTATTTATTTCACTTCCCGAGCCCCTGGAAGCATGAAAATCACTTTAAACATGCTAATTTTAGCTCTAACACTGATGATCCACCTACAAATGTGAACTGACGTTCAAAAATAAAACATTTGAAAACGGACCATTTTCCACATTTCTGAAGCATGACGTAATGGGGGGGTGTTATCTCTTTTGTCGAAAATCAGCCGTTTTTGCTCGAACATTAAATGCCTCCAAATGGTATTTAATTAACTTCCCGGGGTGAAGAAACCCTTTTTGAGAACTCAGAGTGAGTAAATTGGCCATTTTCATGCACTTTTAACCATTCCATAAATCTTGTGTTTTGGGCCCCTGGAAGCATGAAAATCACTTTAAACATGCTAATTTTAGCTTTAACACTGATGATCCACCTACAAATGTGAACTGACGTTCAAAAATAAAACATTTGAAAACGGACCATTTTCCACATTTCTGAAGCATGACGTAATGGGGGGGTGTTATCTCTTTTGTCGAAAATCAGCCGTTTTTGCTCGAACATTAAATGCCTCCAAATGGTATTTAATTAACTTCCCGAGCCCCTGGAAGCATGAAAATCACTTTAAACATGCTAATTTTAGCTCTAACACTGATGATCCACCTACAAATGTGAACTGACGTTCAAAAATAAAACATTTGAAAACGGACCATTTTCCACATTTCTGAAGCATGACGTAATGGGGGGGTGTTATCTCTTTTGTCGAAAATCAGCCGTTTTTGCTCGAACATTAAATGCCTCCAAATGGTATTTATTTCACTTCCCGGGGTGAAGAAACCCTTTTTGAGAACTCAGAGTGAGTAAATTGGCCATTTTCATGCACTTTTAACCATTCCATTAATCTTGTGTTTTGGGCCCCTGGAAGCATGAAAATCACTTTAAACATGCTAATTTTAGCTCTAACACTGATGATCCACCTACAAATGTGAACTGACGTTCAAAAATAAAACATTTGAAAACGGACCATTTTCCACATTTCTGAAGCATGACGTAATGGGGGGGTGTTATCTCTTTTGTCGAAAATCAGCCGTTTTTGCTCGAACATTAAATGCCTCCAAATGGTATTTAATTAACTTCCCGAGCCCCTGGAAGCATGAAAATCACTTTAAACATGCTAATTTTAGCTCTAACACTGATGATCCACCTACAAATGTGAACTGACGTTCAAAAATAAAACATTTGAAAACGGACCATTTTCCACATTTCTGAAGCATGACGTAATGGGGGGGGGTGTTATCTCTTTTGTCGAAAATCAGCCGTTTTTGCTCGAACATTAAATGCCTCCAAATGGTATTTAATTAACTTCCCGAGCCCCTGGAAGCATGAAAATCACTTTAAACATGCTAATTTTAGCTCTAATACTGATGATCCACCTACAAATGTGAACTGACGTTCAAAAATAAAACATTTGAAAACGGACCATTTTCCACATTTCTGAAGCATGACGTAATGGGGGGGTGTTATCTCTTTTGTCGAAAATCAGCCGTTTTTGCTCGAACATTAAATGCCTCCAAATGGTATTTAATTAACTTCCCGAGCCCCTGGAAGCATGAAAATCACTTTAAACATGCTAATTTTAGCTCTAACACTGATGATCCACCTACAAATGTGAACTGACGTTCAAAAATAAAACATTTGAAAACGGACCATTTTCCACATTTCTGAAGCATGACGTAATGGGGGGGTGTTATCTCTTTTGTCGAAAATCAGCCATTTTTGCTCGAACATTAAATGCCTCCAAATGGTATTTAATTAACTTCCCGAGCCCCTGGAAGCATGAAAATCACTTTAAACATGCTAATTTTAGCTCTAACACTGATGATCCACCTACAAATGTGAACTGACGTTCAAAAATAAAACATTTGAAAACGGACCATTTTCCACATTTCTGAAGCATGACGTAATGGGGGGGTGTTATCTCTTTTGTCGAAAATCAGCCGTTTTTGCTCGAACATTAAATGCCTCCAAATGGTATTTAATTAACTTCCCGAGCACCTGGAAGCATGAAAATCACTTTAAACATGCTAATTTTAGCTCTAACACTGATGATCCACCTACAAATTTGAACTGACGTTCAAAAATAAAACATTTGAAAACGGACCATTTTCCACATTTCTGAAGCATGACGTAATGGGGGGTGTTATCTCTTTTGTCGAAAATCAGCCGTTTTTGCTCGAACATTAAATGCCTCCAAATGGTATTTAATTAACTTCCCGGGGTGAAGAAACCCTTTTTGAGAACTCAGAGTGAGTAAATTGGCCATTTTCATGCACTTTTAACCATTCCATAAATCTTGTGTTTTTGGCCCCTGGAAGCATGAAAATCACTTTAAACATGCTAATTTTAGCTCTAACACTGATGATCCACCTACAAATGTGAACTGACGTTCAAAAATAAAACATTTGAAAAAGGACCATTTTCCACATTTCTGAAGCATGACGTAATGGGGGGGTGTTATCTCTTTTGTCGAAAATCAGCCATTTTTGCTCGAACATTAAATGCCTCCAAATGGTATTTAATTAACTTCCCGGGGTGAAGAAACCCTTTTTGAGAACTCAGAGTGAGTAAATGGGCCATTTTCATGCACTTTTAACCATTCCATAAATCTTGTGTTTTGGGCCCCTGGAAGCATGAAAATCACTTTAAACATGCTAATTTTAGCTCTAACACTGATGATCCACCTACAAATGTGAACTGACGTTCAAAAATAAAACATTTGAAAACGGACCATTTTCCACATTTCCGAAGCATGACGTAATGGGGGGGTGTTATCTCTTTTGTCGAAAATCAGCCGTTTTTGCTCGAACATTAAATGCCTCCAAATGGTATTTATTTCACTTCCTGGGGTGAAGAAACCCTTTTTGAGAACTCAGAGTGAGTAAATTGGCCATTTTCATGCACTTTTAACCATTCCATTAATCTTGTGTTTTGGGCCCCTGGAAGCATGAAAATCACTTTAAACATGCTAATTTTAGCTCTAACACTGATGATCCACCTACAAATGTGAACTGACGTTCAAAAATAAAACATTTGAAAACGGACCATTTTCCACATTTCTGAAGCATGACGTAATGGGGGGGTGTTATCTCTTTTGTCGAAAATCATCCGTTTTTGCTCGAACATTAAATGCCTCCAAATGGTATTTAATTAACTTCCCGGGGTGAAGAAACCCTTTTTGAGAACTCAGAGTGAGTAAATTGGCCATTTTCATGCACTTTTAACCATTCCATAAATCTTGTGTTTTGGGCCCCTGGAAGCATGAAAATCACTTAAAACATGCTAATTTTAGCTCTAACACTGATGATCCACCTACAAATGTGAACTGACGTTCAAAAATAAAACATTTGAAAACGGACCATTTTCCACATTTCTGAAGCATGACGTAATGGGGGGGGTGTTATCTCTTTTGTCGAAAATCAGCCATTTTTGCTCGAACATTAAATGCCTCCAAATGGTATTTAATTAACTTCCCGAGCCCCTGGAAGCATGAAAATCACTTTAAACATGCTAATTTTAGCTCTAACACTGATGATCCACCTACAAATGTGAACTGACGTTCAAAAATAAAACATTTTAAAACGGACCATTTTCCACATTTCTGAAGCATGACGTAATGGGGGGGTGTTATCTCTTTTGTCGAAAATCAGCCGTTTTTGCTCGAACATTAAATGCCTCCAAATGGTATTTATTTCACTTCCCGAGCCCCTGGCAGCATGAAAATCACTTTACACATGCTAATTTTAGCTCTAACACTGATGATCCACCTACAAATGTGAACTGACGTTCAAAAATAAAACATTTGAAAATGGACCATTTTCCACATTTCTGAAGCATGATGTAATGGGGGGGTGTTATCTCTTTTGTCGAAAATCAGCCGTTTTTGCTCGAACATTAAATGCCTCCAAATGGTATTTAATTAACTTCCCGAGCCCCTGGAAGCATGAAAATCACTTTAAACATGCTAATTTTAGCTCTAACACTGATGATCCACCTACAAATGTGAACTGACGTTCAAAAATAAAACATTTGAAAACGGACCATTTTCCACATTTCTGAAGCATGACGTAATGGGGGGGGTGTTATCTCTTTTGTCGAAAATCAGCCGTTTTTGCTCGAACATTAAATGCCTCCAAATGGTATTTATTTCACTTCCCGAGCCCCTGGAAGCATGAAAATCACTTTAAACATGCTAATTTTAGCTCTAACACTGATGATCCACCTACAAATGTGAACTGACGTTCAAAAATAAAACATTTGAAAACGGACCATTTTCCACATTTCTGAAGCATGACGTAATGGGGGGGGGTTATCTCTTTTGTCGAAAATCAGCCGTTTTTGCTCGAACAATAAATGCCTCCAAATGGTATTTATTTCACTTCCCGAGCCCCTGGAAGCATGAAAATCACTTTAAACATGCTAATTTTAGCTCTAACACTGATGATCCACCTACAAATGTGAACTGACGTTCAAAAATAAAACATTTGAAAACGGACCATTTTCCACATTTCTGAAGCATGACGTAATGGGGGGGTGTTATCTCTTTTGTCGAAAATCAGCCGTTTTTGCTCGAACATTAAATGCCTCCAAATGGTATTTAATTAACTTCCCGGGGTGAAGAAACCCTTTTTGAGAACTCAGAGTGAGTAAATTGGCCATTTTCATGCACTTTTAACCATTCCATAAATCTTGTGTTTTGGGCCCCTGGAAGCATGAAAATCACTTTAAACATGCTAATTTTAGCTCTAACACTGATGATCCACCTACAAATGTGAACTGACGTTCAAAAATAAAACATTTGAAAACGGACCATTTTCCACATTTCTGAAGCATGACGTAATGGGGGGGTGTTATCTCTTTTGTCGAAAATCAGCCGTTTTTGCTCGAACATTAAATGCCTCCAAATGGTATTTAATTAACTTCCCGAGCCCCTGGAAGCATGAAAATCACTTTAAACATGCTAATTTTAGCTCTAACACTGATGATCCCCCTACAAATGTGAACTGACGTTCAAAAATAAAACATTTGAAAACGGACCATTTTCCACATTTCTGAAGCATGACGTAATGGGGGGGTGTTATCTCTTTTGTCGAAAATCAGCCGTTTTTGCTCGAACATTAAATGCCTCCAAATGGTATTTATTTCACTTCCCGGGGTGAAGAAACCCTTTTTGAGAACTCAGAGTGAGTAAATTGGCCATTTTCATGCACTTTTAACCATTCCATTAATCTTGTGTTTTGGGCCCCTGGAAGCATGAAAATCACTTTAAACATGCTAATTTTAGCTCTAACACTGATGATCCACCTACAAATGTGAACTGACGTTCAAAAATAAAACATTTGAAAACGGACCATTTTCCACATTTCTGAAGCATGACGTAATGGGGGGGGGGTGTTATCTCTTTTGTCGAAAATCAGCCGTTTTTGCTCGAACATTAAATGCCTCCAAATGGTATTTAATTAACTTCCCGAGCCCCTGGAAGCATGAAAATCACTTTAAACATGCTAATTTTAGCTCTAATACTGATGATCCACCTACAAATGTGAACTGACGTTCAAAAATAAAACATTTGAAAACGGACCATTTTCCACATTTCTGAAGCATGACGTAATGGGGGGGTGTTATCTCTTTTGTCGAAAATCAGCCGTTTTTGCTCGAACATTAAATGCCTCCAAATGGTATTTAATTAACTTCCCGAGCCCCTGGAAGCATGAAAATCACTTTAAACATGCTAATTTTAGCTCTAACACTGATGATCCACCTACAAATGTGAACTGACGTTCAAAAATAAAACATTTGAAAACGGACCATTTTCCACATTTCTGAAGCATGACGTAATGGGGGGGTGTTATCTCTTTTGTCGAAAATCAGCCGTTTTTGCTCGAACATTAAATGCCTCCAAATGGTATTTATTTCACTTCCCGGGGTGAAGAAACCCTTTTTGAGAACTCAGAGTGAGTAAATTGGCCATTTTCATGCACTTTTAACCATTCCATAAATCTTGTGTTTTTGGCCCCTGGAAGCATGAAAATCACTTTAAACATGCTAATTTTAGCTCTAACACTGATGATCCACCTACGAATGTGAACTGACGTTCAAAAATAAAACATTTGAAAACGGACCATTTTCCACATTTCTGAAGCATGACGTAATGGGGGGGTGTTATCTCTTTTGTCGAAAATCAGCCGTTTTTGCTCGAACATTAAATGCCTCCAAATGGTATTTAATTAACTTCCCGAGCCCCTGGAAGCATGAAAATCACTTTAAACATGCTAATTTTAGCTCTAACACTGATGATCCACCTACAAATGTGAACTGACGTTCAAAAATAAAACATTTGAAAACGGACCATTTTCCACATTTCTGAAGCATGACGTAATGGGGGGGTGTTATCTCTTTTGTCGAAAATCAGCCGTTTTTGCTCGAACATTAAATGCCTCCAAATGGTATTTAATTAACTTCCCGGGGTGAAGAAACCTTTTTTGAGAACTCAGAGTGAGTCAATTGCCCATTTTCATGCACTTTTAACCATTCCATAAATCTTGTGTTTTGGGCCCCTGGAAGCATGAAAATCACTTTAAACATGCTAATTTTAGCTCTAACACTGATGATCCACCTACAAATGTGAACTGACGTTCAAAAATAAAACATTTGAAAACGGACCATTTTCCACATTTCTGAAGCATGACGTAATGGGGGGGTGTTATCTCTTTTGTCGAAAATCAGCCGTTTTTGCTCGAACATTAAATGCCTCCAAATGGTATTTAATTAACTTCCCGGGGTGAAGAAACCCTTTTTGAGAACTCAGAGTGAGTAAATTGGCCATTTTCATGCACTTTTAACCATTCCATAAATCTTGTGTTTTGGGCCCCTGGAAGCATGAAAATCACTTTAAACATGCTAATTTTAGCTCTAACACTGATGATCCACCTACAAATGTGAACTGACGTTCAAAAATAAAACATTTGAAAACGGACCATTTTCCACATTTCTGAAGCATGACGTAATGGGGGGGTGTTATCTCTTTTGTCGAAAATCAGCCGTTTTTGCTCGAACATTAAATGCCTCCAAATGGTATTTAATTAACTTCCCGAGCCCCTGGAAGCATGAAAATCACTTTAAACATGCTAATTTTAGCTCTAACACTGATGATCCCCCTACAAATGTGAACTGACGTTCAAAAATAAAACATTTGAAAACGGACCATTTTCCACATTTCTGAAGCATGACGTAATGGGGGGGTGTTATCTCTTTTGTCGAAAATCAGCCGTTTTTGCTCGAACATTAAATGCCTCCAAATGGTATTTATTTCACTTCCCGGGGTGAAGAAACCCTTTTTGAGAACTCAGAGTGAGTAAATTGGCCATTTTCATGCACTTTTAACCATTCCATTAATCTTGTGTTTTGGGCCCCTGGAAGCATGAAAATCACTTTAAACATGCTAATTTTAGCTCTAACACTGATGATCCACCTACAAATGTGAACTGACGTTCAAAAATAAAACATTTGAAAACGGACCATTTTCCACATTTCTGAAGCATGACGTAATGGGGGGGGGTGTTATCTCTTTTGTCGAAAATCAGCCGTTTTTGCTCGAACATTAAATGCCTCCAAATGGTATTTAATTAACTTCCCGAGCCCCTGGAAGCATGAAAATCACTTTAAACATGCTAATTTTAGCTCTAATACTGATGATCCACCTACAAATGTGAACTGACGTTCAAAAATAAAACATTTGAAAACGGACCATTTTCCACATTTCTGAAGCATGACGTAATGGGGGGGTGTTATCTCTTTTGTCGAAAATCAGCCGTTTTTGCTCGAACATTAAATGCCTCCAAATGGTATTTAATTAACTTCCCGAGCCCCTGGAAGCATGAAAATCACTTTAAACATGCTAATTTTAGCTCTAACACTGATGATCCACCTACAAATGTGAACTGACGTTCAAAAATAAAACATTTGAAAACGGACCATTTTCCACATTTCTGAAGCATGACGTAATGGGGGGGTGTTATCTCTTTTGTCGAAAATCAGCCGTTTTTGCTCGAACATTAAATGCCTCCAAATGGTATTTATTTCACTTCCCGGGGTGAAGAAACCCTTTTTGAGAACTCAGAGTGAGTAAATTGGCCATTTTCATGCACTTTTAACCATTCCATAAATCTTGTGTTTTTGGCCCCTGGAAGCATGAAAATCACTTTAAACATGCTAATTTTAGCTCTAACACTGATGATCCACCTACGAATGTGAACTGACGTTCAAAAATAAAACATTTGAAAACGGACCATTTTCCACATTTCTGAAGCATGACGTAATGGGGGGGGTGTTATCTCTTTTGTCGAAAATCAGCCGTTTTTGCTCGAACATTAAATGCCTCCAAATGGTATTTAATTAACTTCCCGAGCCCCTGGAAGCATGAAAATCACTTTAAACATGCTAATTTTAGCTCTAACACTGATGATCCACCTACAAATGTGAACTGACGTTCAAAAATAAAACATTTGAAAACGGACCATTTTCCACATTTCTGAAGCATGACGTAATGGGGGGTGTTATCTCTTTTGTCGAAAATCAGCCGTTTTTGCTCGAACATTAAATGCCTCCAAATGGTATTTAATTAACTTCCCGGGGTGAAGAAACCCTTTTTGAGAACTCAGAGTGAGTCAATTGCCCATTTTCATGCACTTTTAACCATTCCATAAATCTTGTGTTTTGGGCCCCTGGAAGCATGAAAATCACTTTAAACATGCTAATTTTAGCTCTAACACTGATGATCCACCTACAAATGTGAACTGACGTTCAAAAATAAAACATTTGAAAACGGACCATTTTCCACATTTCTGAAGCATGACGTAATGGGGGGGTGTTATCTCTTTTGTCGAAAATCAGCCGTTTTTGCTCGAACATTAAATGCCTCCAAATGGTATTTAATTAACTTCCCGAGCCCCTGGAAGCATGAAAATCACTTTAAACATGCTAATTTTAGCTCTAACACTGATGATCCACCTACAAATGTGAACTGACGTTCAAAAATAAAACATTTGAAAACGGACCATTTTCCACATTTCTGAAGCATGACGTAATGGGGGGGTGTTATCTCTTTTGTCGAAAATCAGCCGTTTTTGCTCGAACATTAAATGCCTCCAAATGGTATTTAATTAACTTCCCGAGCCCCTGGAAGCATGAAAATCACTTTAAACATGCTAATTTTAGCTCTAACACTGATGATCCACCTACAAATGTGAACTGACGTTCAAAAATAAAACATTTGAAAACTGACCATTTTCCACATTTCTGAAGCATGACGTAATGGGGGGGTGTTATCTCTTTTGTCGAAAATCAGCCGTTTTTGCTCGAACATTAAATGCCTCCAAATGGTATTTATTTCACTTCCCGAGCCCCTGGAAGCATGAAAATCACTTTAAACATGCTAATTTTAGCTCTAACACTGATGATCCACCTACAAATGTGAACTGACGTTCAAAAATAAAACATTTGAAAACGGACCATTTTCCACATTTCTGAAGCATGACGTAATGGGGGGGTGTTATCTCTTTTGTCGAAAATCAGCCGTTTTTGCTCGAACATTAAATGCCTCCAAATGGTATTTAATTAACTTCCCGAGCCCCTGGAAGCATGAAAATCACTTTAAACATGCTAATTTTAGCTCTAACACTGATGATCCACCTACAAATGTGAACTGACGTTCAAAAATAAAACATTTGAAAACGGACCATTTTCCACATTTCTGAAGCATGACGTAATGGGGGGGTGTTATCTCTTTTGTCGAAAATCAGCCGTTTTTGCTCGAACATTAAATGCCTCCAAATGGTATTTAATTAACTTCCCGGGGTGAAGAAACCCTTTTTGAGAACTCAGAGTGAGTAAATTGGCCATTTTCATGCACTTTTAACCATTCCATAAATCTTGTGTTTTGGGCCCCTGGAAGCATGAAAATCACTTTAAACATGCTAATTTTAGCTCTAACACTGATGATCCACCTACAAATGTGAACTGACGTTCAAAAATAAAACATTTGAAAACGGACCATTTTCCACATTTCTGAAGCATGACGTAATGGGGGGGTGTTATCTCTTTTGTCGAAAATCAGCCGTTTTTGCTCGAACATTAAATGCCTCCAAATGGTATTTAATTAACTTCCCGAGCCCCTGGAAGCATGAAAATCACTTTAAACATGCTAATTTTAGCTCTAACACTGATGATCCACCTACAAATGTGAACTGACGTTCAAAAATAAAACTTTGAAAACGGACCATTTTCCACATTTCTGAAGCATGACGTAATGGGGGGGTGTTATCTCTTTTGTCGAAAATCAGCCGTTTTTGCTCGAACATTAAATGCCTCCAAATGGTATTTAATTAACTTCCCGGGGTGAAGAAACCCTTTTTGAGAACTCAGAGTGAGTAAATTGGCCATTTTCATGCACTTTTAACCATTCCATAAATCTTGTGTTTTGGGCCCCTGGAAGCATGAAAATCACTTTAAACATGCTAATTTTAGCTCTAACACTGATGATCCACCTACAAATGTGAACTGACGTTCAAAAATAAAACATTTGAAAACGGACCATTTTCCACATTTCTGAAGCATGACGTAATGGGGGGGTGTTATCTCTTTTGTCGAAAATCAGCCGTTTTTGCTCGAACATTAAATGCCTCCAAATGGTATTTATTTCACTTCCCGAGCCCCTGGAAGCATGAAAATCACTTTAAACATGCTAATTTTAGCTCTAACACTGATGATCCACCTACAAATGTGAACTGACGTTCAAAAATAAAACATTTGAAAACGGACCATTTTCCACATTTCTGAAGCATGACGTAATGGGGGGGTGTTATCTCTTTTGTCGAAAATCAGCCGTTTTTGCTCGAACATTAAATGCCTCCAAATGGTATTTAATTAACTTCCCGAGCCCCTGGAAGCATGAAAATCACTTTAAACATGCTAATTTTAGCTCTAACACTGATGATCCACCTACAAATGTGAACTGACGTTCAAAAATAAAACATTTGAAAACGGACCATTTTCCACATTTCTGAAGCATGACGTAATGGGCGGGTGTTATCTCTTTTGTCGAAAATCAGCCGTTTTTGCTCGAACATTAAATGCCTCCAAATGGTATTTAATTAACTTCCCGAGCCCCTGGAAGCATGAAAATCACTTTAAACATGCTAATTTTAGCTCTAACACTGATGATCCACCTACAAATGTGAACTGACGTTCAAAAATAAAACATTTGAAAACGGACCATTTTCCACATTTCTGAAGCATGACGTAATGGGGGGGTGTTATCTCTTTTGTCGAAAATCAGCCGTTTTTGCTCGAACATTAAATGCCTCCAAATGGTATTTAATTAACTTCCCGGGGTGAAGAAACCCTTTTTGAGAACTCAGAGTGAGTAAATTGGCCATTTTCATGCACTTTTAACCATTCCATAAATCTTGTGTTTTGGGCCCCTGGAAGCATGAAAATCACTTTAAACATGCTAATTTTAGCTCTAACACTGATGATCCACCTACAAATGTGAACTGACGTTCAAAAATAAAACATTTGAAAACGGACCATTTTCCACATTTCTGAAGCATGACGTAATGGGGGGGTGTTATCTCTTTTGTCGAAAATCAGACGTTTTTGCTCGAACATTAAATGCCTCCAAATGGTATTTAATTAACTTCCCGAGCCCCTGGAAGCATGAAAATCACTTTAAACATGCTAATTTTAGCTCTAACACTGATGATCCACCTACAAATGTGAACTGACGTTCAAAAATAAAACATTTGAAAACGGACCATTTTCCACATTTCTGAAGCATGACGTAATGGGGGGGTGTTATCTCTTTTGTCGAAAATCAGCCGTTTTTGCTCGAACATTAAATGCCTCCAAATGGTATTTATTTCACTTCCCGAGCCCCTGGAAGCATGAAAATCACTTTAAACATGCTAATTTTAGCTCTAACACTGATGATCCACCTACAAATGTGAACTGACGTTCAAAAATAAAACATTTGAAAACGGACCATTTTCCACATTTCTGAAGCATGACGTAATGGGGGGGTGTTATCTCTTTTGTCGAAAATCAGCCGTTTTTGCTCGAACATTAAATGCCTCCAAATGGTATTTAATTAACTTCCCGAGCCCCTGGAAGCATGAAAATCACTTTAAACATGCTAATTTTAGCTCTAACACTGATGATCCACCTACAAATGTGAACTGACGTTCAAAAATAAAACATTTGAAAACGGACCATTTTCCACATTTCTGAAGCATGACGTAATGGGGGGGTGTTATCTCTTTTGTCGAAAATCAGCCATTTTTGCTCGAACATTAAATGCCTCCAAATGGTATTTAATTAACTTCCCGAGCCCCTGGAAGCATGAAAATCACTTTAAACATGCTAATTTTAGCTCTAACACTGATGATCCACCTACAAATGTGAACTGACGTTCAAAAATAAAACATTTGAAAACAGACCATTTTCCACATTTCTGAAGCATGACGTAATGGGGGGGTGTTATCTCTTTTGTCGAAAATCAGCCGTTTTTGCTCGAACATTAAATGCCTCCAAATGGTATTTAATTAACTTCCCGAGCACCTGGAAGCATGAAAATCACTTTAAACATGCTAATTTTAGCTCTAACACTGATGATCCACCTACAAATGTGAACTGACGTTCAAAAATAAAACATTTGAAAACGGACCATTTTCCACATTTCTGAAGCATGACGTAATGGGGGGGTGTTATCTCTTTTGTCGAAAATCATCCGTTTTTGCTCGAACATTAAATGCCTCCAAATGGTATTTAATTAACTTCCCGGGGTGAAGAAACCCTTTTTGAGAACTCAGAGTGAGTAAATTGGCCATTTTCATGCACTTTTAACCATTCCATAAATCTTGTGTTTTGGGCCCCTGGAAGCATGAAAATCACTTAAAACATGCTAATTTTAGCTCTAACACTGATGATCCACCTACAAATGTGAACTGACGTTCAAAAATAAAACATTTGAAAACGGACCATTTTCCACATTTCTGAAGCATGACGTAATGGGGGGGGTGTTATCTCTTTTGTCGAAAATCAGCCGTTTTTGCTCGAACATTAAATGCCTCCAAATGGTATTTAATTAACTTCCCGAGCCCCTGGAAGCATGAAAATCACTTTAAACATGCTAATTTTAGCTCTAACACTGATGATCCACCTACAAATGTGAACTGACGTTCAAAAATAAAACATTTGAAAACGGACCATTTTCCACATTTCTGAAGCATGACGTAATGGGGGGGTGTTATCTCTTTTGTCGAAAATCAGCCGTTTTTGCTCGAACATTAAATGCCTCCAAATGGTATTTATTTCACTTCCCGAGCCCCTGGCAGCATGAAAATCACTTTAAACATGCTAATTTTAGCTCTAACACTGATGATCCACCTACAAATGTGAACTGACGTTCAAAAATAAAACATTTGAAAATGGACCATTTTCCACATTTCTGAAGCATGATGTAATGGGGGGGTGTTATCTCTTTTGTCGAAAATCAGCCGTTTTTGCTCGAACATTAAATGCCTCCAAATGGTATTTAATTAACTTCCCGAGCCCCTGGAAGCATGAAAATCACTTTAAACATGCTAATTTTAGCTCTAACACTGATGATCCACCTACAAATGTGAACTGACGTTCAAAAATAAAACATTTGAAAACGGACCATTTTCCACATTTCTGAAGCATGACGTAATGGGGGGGTGTTATCTCTTTTGTCGAAAATCAGCCGTTTTTGCTCGAACATTAAATGCCTCCAAATGGTATTTATTTCACTTCCCGAGCCCCTGGAAGCATGAAAATCACTTTAAACATGCTAATTTTAGCTCTAACACTGATGATCCACCTACAAATGTGAACTGACGTTCAAAAATAAAACATTTGAAAACGGACCATTTTCCACATTTCTGAAGCATGACGTAATGGGGGGGTGTTATCTCTTTTGTCGAAAATCAGCCGTTTTTGCTCGAACAATAAATGCCTCCAAATGGTATTTATTTCACTTCCCGAGCCCCTGGAAGCATGAAAATCACTTTAAACATGCTAATTTTAGCTCTAACACTGATGATCCACCTACAAATGTGAACTGACGTTCAAAAATAAAACATTTGAAAACGGACCATTTTCCACATTTCTGAAGCATGACGTAATGGGGGGGTGTTATCTCTTTTGTCGAAAATCAGCCGTTTTTGCTCGAACATTAAATGCCTCCAAATGGTATTTAATTAACTTCCCGGGGTGAAGAAACCCTTTTTGAGAACTCAGAGTGAGTAAATTGGACATTTTCATGCACTTTTAACCATTCCATAAATCTTGTGTTTTGGGCCCCTGGAAGCATGAAAATCACTTTAAACATGCTAATTTTAGCTCTAACACTGATGATCCACCTACAAATGTGAACTGACGTTCAAAAATAAAACATTTGAAAACGGACCATTTTCCACATTTCTGAAGCATGACGTAATGGGGGGGTGTTATCTCTTTTGTCGAAAATCAGCCGTTTTTGCTCGAACATTAAATGCCTCCAAATGGTATTTAATTAACTTCCCGAGCCCCTGGAAGCATGAAAATCACTTTAAACATGCTAATTTTAGCTCTAACACTGATGATCCACCTACAAATGTGAACTGACGTTCAAAAATAAAACATTTGAAAACGGACCATTTTCCACATTTCTGAAGCATGACGTAATGGGGGGGTGTTATCTCTTTTGTCGAAAATCAGCCGTTTTTGCTCGAACATTAAATGCCTCCAAATGGTATTTATTTCACTTCCCGGGGTGAAGAAACCCTTTTTGAGAACTCAGAGTGAGTAAATTGGCCATTTTCATGCACTTTTAACCATTCCATTAATCTTGTGTTTTGGGCCCCTGGAAGCATGAAAATCACTTTAAACATGCTAATTTTAGCTCTAACACTGATGATCCACCTACAAATGTGAACTGACGTTCAAAAATAAAACATTTGAAAACGGACCATTTTCCACATTTCTGAAGCATGACGTAATGGGGGGGTGTTATCTCTTTTGTCGAAAATCAGCCGTTTTTGCTCGAACATTAAATGCCTCCAAATGGTATTTAATTAACTTCCCGAGCCCCTGGAAGCATGAAAATCACTTTAAACATGCTAATTTTAGCTCTAACACTGATGATCCACCTACAAATGTGAACTGACGTTCAAAAATAAAACATTTGAAAACGGACCATTTTCCACATTTCTGAAGCATGACGTAATGGGGGGGGTGTTATCTCTTTTGTCGAAAATCAGCCGTTTTTGCTCGAACATTAAATGCCTCCAAATGGTATTTAATTAACTTCCCGAGCCCCTGGAAGCATGAAAATCACTTTAAACATGCTAATTTTAGCTCTAATACTGATGATCCACCTACAAATGTGAACTGACGTTCAAAAATAAAACATTTGAAAACGGACCATTTTCCACATTTCTGAAGCATGACGTAATGGGGGGGTGTTATCTCTTTTGTCGAAAATCAGCCGTTTTTGCTCGAACATTAAATGCCTCCAAATGGTATTTATTTCACTTCCCGGGGTGAAGAAACCCTTTTTGAGAACTCAGAGTGAGTAAATTGGCCATTTTCATGCACTTTTAACCATTCCATAAATCTTGTGTTTTTGGCCCCTGGAAGCATGAAAATCACTTTAAACATGCTAATTTTAGCTCTAACACTGATGATCCACCTACAAATGTAAACTGACGTTCAAAAATAAAACATTTGAAAACGGACCATTTTCCACATTTCTGAAGCATGACGTAATGGGGGGGGTGTTATCTCTTTTGTCGAAAATCAGCCGTTTTTGCTCGAACATTAAATGCCTCCAAATGGTATTTAATTAACTTCCCGAGCCCCTGGAAGCATGAAAATCACTTTAAACATGCTAATTTTAGCTCTAACACTGATGATCCACCTACAAATGTGAACTGACGTTCAAAAATAAAACATTTGAAAACGGACCATTTTCCACATTTCTGAAGCATGACGTAATGGGGGGGTGTTATCTCTTTTGTCGAAAATCAGCCGTTTTTGCTCGAACATTAAATGCCTCCAAATGGTATTTAATTAACTTCCCGGGGTGAAGAAACCCTTTTTGAGAACTCAGAGTGAGTCAATTGCCCATTTTCATGCACTTTTAACCATTCCATAAATCTTGTGTTTTGGGCCCCTGGAAGCATGAAAATCACTTTAAACATGCTAATTTTAGCTCTAACACTGATGATCCACCTACAAATGTGAACTGACGTTCAAAAATAAAACATTTGAAAACTGACCATTTTCCACATTTCTGAAGCATGACGTAATGGGGGGGGTGTTATCTCTTTTGTCGAAAATCAGCCGTTTTTGCTCGAACATTAAATGCCTCCAAATGGTATTTAATTAACTTCCCGAGCCCCTGGAAGCATGAAAATCACTTTAAACATGCTAATTTTAGCTCTAACACTGATGATCCACCTACAAATGTGAACTGACGTTCAAAAATAAAACATTTGAAAACGGACCATTTTCCACATTTCTGAAGCATGACGTAATGGGGGGGTGTTATCTCTTTTGTCGAAAATCAGCCGTTTTTGCTCGAACATTAAATGCCTCCAAATGGTATTTAATTAACTTCCCGGGGTGAAGAAACCCTTTTTGAGAACTCAGAGTGAGTAAATTGGCCATTTTCATGCACTTTTAACCATTCCATAAATCTTGTGTTTTGGGCCCCTGGAAGCATGAAAATCACTTTAAACATGCTAATTTTAGCTCTAACACTGATGATCCACCTACAAATGTGAACTGACGTTCAAAAATAAAACATTTGAAAACGGACCATTTTCCACATTTCTGAAGCATGACGTAATGGGGGGGTGTTATCTCTTTTGTCGAAAATCAGCCGTTTTTGCTCGAACATTAAATGCCTCCAAATGGTATTTAATTAACTTCCCGAGCCCCTGGAAGCATGAAAATCACTTTAAACATGCTAATTTTAGCTCTAACACTGATGATCCACCTACAAATGTGAACTGACGTTCAAAAATAAAACATTTGAAAACGGACCATTTTCCACATTTCTGAAGCATGACGTAATGGGGGGGTGTTATCTCTTTTGTCGAAAATCAGCCGTTTTTGCTCGAACATTAAATGCCTCCAAATGGTATTTATTTCACTTCCCGAGCCCCTGGAAGCATGAAAATCACTTTAAACATGCTAATTTTAGCTCTAACACTGATGATCCACCTACAAATGTGAACTGACGTTCAAAAATAAAACATTTGAAAACGGACCATTTTCCACATTTCTGAAGCATGACGTAATGGGGGGGTGTTATCTCTTTTGTCGAAAATCAGCCGTTTTTGCTCGAACATTAAATGCCTCCAAATGGTATTTATTTCACTTCCCGGGGTGAAGAAACCCTTTTTGAGAACTCAGAGTGAGTAAATTGGCCATTTTCATGCACTTTTAACCATTCCATAAATCTTGTGTTTTTGGCCCCTGGAAGCATGAAAATCACTTTAAACATGCTAATTTTAGCTCTAACACTGATGATCCACCTACAAATGTAAACTGACGTTCAAAAATAAAACATTTGAAAACGGACCATTTTCCACATTTCTGAAGCATGACGTAATGGGGGGGGTGTTATCTCTTTTGTCGAAAATCAGCCGTTTTTGCTCGAACATTAAATGCCTCCAAATGGTATTTAATTAACTTCCCGAGCCCCTGGAAGCATGAAAATCACTTTAAACATGCTAATTTTAGCTCTAACACTGATGATCCACCTACAAATGTGAACTGACGTTCAAAAATAAAACATTTGAAAACGGACCATTTTCCACATTTCTGAAGCATGACGTAATGGGGGGGTGTTATCTCTTTTGTCGAAAATCAGCCGTTTTTGCTCGAACATTAAATGCCTCCAAATGGTATTTAATTAACTTCCCGGGGTGAAGAAACCCTTTTTGAGAACTCAGAGTGAGTCAATTGCCCATTTTCATGCACTTTTAACCATTCCATAAATCTTGTGTTTTGGGCCCCTGGAAGCATGAAAATCACTTTAAACATGCTAATTTTAGCTCTAACACTGATGATCCACCTACAAATGTGAACTGACGTTCAAAAATAAAACATTTGAAAACGGACCATTTTCCACATTTCTGAAGCATGACGTAATGGGGGGGGGTGTTATCTCTTTTGTCGAAAATCAGCCGTTTTTGCTCGAACATTAAATGCCTCCAAATGGTATTTAATTAACTTCCCGAGCCCCTGGAAGCATGAAAATCACTTTAAACATGCTAATTTTAGCTCTAACACTGATGATCCACCTACAAATGTGAACTGACGTTCAAAAATAAAACATTTGAAAACGGACCATTTTCCACATTTCTGAAGCATGACGTAATGGGGGGGTGTTATCTCTTTTGTCGAAAATCAGCCGTTTTTGCTCGAACATTAAATGCCTCCAAATGGTATTTAATTAACTTCCCGGGGTGAAGAAACCCTTTTTGAGAACTCAGAGTGAGTAAATTGGCCATTTTCATGCACTTTTAACCATTCCATAAATCTTGTGTTTTGGGCCCCTGGAAGCATGAAAATCACTTTAAACATGCTAATTTTAGCTCTAACACTGATGATCCACCTACAAATGTGAACTGACGTTCAAAAATAAAACATTTGAAAACGGACCATTTTCCACATTTCTGAAGCATGACGTAATGGGGGGGTGTTATCTCTTTTGTCGAAAATCAGCCGTTTTTGCTCGAACATTAAATGCCTCCAAATGGTATTTAATTAACTTCCCGAGCCCCTGGAAGCATGAAAATCACTTTAAACATGCTAATTTTAGCTCTAACACTGATGATCCACCTACAAATGTGAACTGACGTTCAAAAATAAAACATTTGAAAACGGACCATTTTCCACATTTCTGAAGCATGACGTAATGGGGGGGTGTTATCTCTTTTGTCGAAAATCAGCCGTTTTTGCTCGAACATTAAATGCCTCCAAATGGTATTTATTTCACTTCCCGAGCCCCTGGAAGCATGAAAATCACTTTAAACATGCTAATTTTAGCTCTAACACTGATGATCCACCTACAAATGTGAACTGACGTTCAAAAATAAAACATTTGAAAACGGACCATTTTCCACATTTCTGAAGCATGACGTAATGGGGGGGTGTTATCTCTTTTGTCGAAAATCAGCCGTTTTTGCGCGAACATTAAATGCCTCCAAATGGTATTTATTTCACTTCCCGAGCCCCTGGAAGCATGAAAATCACTTTAAACATGCTAATTTTAGCTCTAACACTGATGATCCACCTACAAATGTGAACTGACGTTCAAAAATAAAACATTTGAAAACGGACCATTTTCCACATTTCTGAAGCATGACGTAATGGGGGGGTGTTATCTCTTTTGTCGAAAATCAGCCGTTTTTGCTCGAACATTAAATGCCTCCAAATGGTATTTATTTCACTTCCCGAGCCCCTGGAAGCATGAAAATCACTTTAAACATGCTAATTTTAGCTCTAACACTGATGATCCACCTACAAATGTGAACTGACGTTCAAAAATAAAACATTTGAAAACGGACCATTTTCCACATTTCTGAAGCATGACGTAATGGGGGGGTGTTATCTCTTTTGTCGAAAATCAGCCGTTTTTGCTCGAACATTAAATGCCTCCAAATGGTATTTAATTAACTTCCCGAGCCCCTGGAAGCATGAAAATCACTTTAAACATGCTAATTTTAGCTCTAACACTGATGATCCACCTACAAATGTGAACTGACGTTCAAAAATAAAACATTTGAAAACGGACCATTTTCCACATTTCTGAAGCATGACGTAATGGGGGGGTGTTATCTCTTTTGTCGAAAATCAGCCGTTTTTGCTCGAACATTAAATGCCTCCAAATGGTATTTACTTCACTTCCCGAGCCCCTGGAAGCATGAAAATCACTTTAAACATGCTAATTTTAGCTCTAACACTGATGATCCACCTACAAATGTGAACTGACGTTCAAAAATAAAACATTTGAAAACGGACCATTTTCCACATTTCTGAAGCATGACGTAATGGGGGGGGTGTTATCTCTTTTGTCGAAAATCAGCCGTTTTTGCTCGAACATTAAATGCCTCCAAATGGTATTTAATTAACTTCCCGGGGTGAAGAAACCCTTTTTGAGAACTCAGAGTGAGTAAATTGGCCATTTTCATGCACTTTTAACCATTCCATAAATCTTGTGTTTTGGGCCCCTGGAAGCATGAAAATCACTTTAAACATGCTAATTTTAGCTCTAACACTGATGATCCACCTACAAATGTGAACTGACGTTCAAAAATAAAACATTTGAAAACGGACCATTTTCCACATTTCTGAAGCATGACGTAATGGGGGGGTGTTATCTCTTTTGTCGAAAATCAGCCGTTTTTGCTCGAACATTAAATGCCTCCAAATGGTATTTATTTCACTTCCCGAGCCCCTGGAAGCATGAAAATCACTTTAAACATGCTAATTTTAGCTCTAACACTGATGATCCACCTACAAATGTGAACTGACGTTCAAAAATAAAACATTTGAAAACGGACCATTTTCCACATTTCTGAAGCATGACGTAATGGGGGGGTGTTATCTCTTTTGTCGAAAATCAGCCGTTTTTGCTCGAACATTAAATGCCTCCAAATGGTATTTAATTAACTTCCCGAGCCCCTGGAAGCATGAAAATCACTTTAAACATGCTAATTTTAGCTCTAACACTGATGATCCACCTACAAATGTGAACTGACGTTCAAAAATAAAACATTTGAAAACGGACCATTTTCCACATTTCTGAAGCATGACGTAATGGGGGGGTGTTATCTCTTTTGTCGAAAATCAGCCGTTTTTGCTCGAACATTAAATGCCTCCAAATGGTATTTAATTAACTTCCCGGGGTGAAGAAACCCTTTTTGAGAACTCAGAGTGAGTAAATTGGCCATTTTCATGCACTTTTAACCATTCCATAAATCTTGTGTTTTGGGCCCCTGGAAGCATGAAAATCACTTTAAACATGCTAATTTTAGCTCTAACACTGATGATCCACCTACAAATGTGAACTGACGTTCAAAAATAAAACATTTGAAAACGGACCATTTTCCACATTTCTGAAGCATGACGTAATGGGGGGGTGTTATCTCTTTTGTCGAAAATCAGCCGTTTTTGCTCGAACATTAAATGCCTCCAAATGGTATTTAATTAACTTCCCGAGCCCCTGGAAGCATGAAAATCACTTTAAACATGCTAATTTTAGCTCTAACACTGATGATCCACCTACAAATGTGAACTGACGTTCAAAAATAAAACTTTGAAAACGGACCATTTTCCACATTTCTGAAGCATGACGTAATGGGGGGGTGTTATCTCTTTTGTCGAAAATCAGCCGTTTTTGCTCGAACATTAAATGCCTCCAAATGGTATTTAATTAACTTCCCGGGGTGAAGAAACCCTTTTTGAGAACTCAGAGTGAGTAAATTGGCCATTTTCATGCACTTTTAACCATTCCATAAATCTTGTGTTTTGGGCCCCTGGAAGCATGAAAATCACTTTAAACATGCTAATTTTAGCTCTAACACTGATGATCCACCTACAAATGTGAACTGACATTCAAAAATAAAACATTTGAAAACGGACCATTTTCCACATTTCTGAAGCATGACGTAATGGGGGGGTGTTATCTCTTTTGTCGAAAATCAGCCGTTTTTGCTCGAACATTAAATGCCTTCAAATGGTATTTAATTAACTTCCCGAGCCCCTGGAAGCATGAAAATCACTTTAAACATGCTAATTTTAGCTCTAACACTGATGATCCACCTACAAATGTGAACTGACGTTCAAAAATAAAACATTTGAAAACGGACCATTTTCCACATTTCTGAAGCATGACGTAATGGGGGGGTGTTATCTCTTTTGTCGAAAATCAGCCGTTTTTGCTCGAACATTAAATGCCTCCAAATGGTATTTAATTAACTTCCCGAGCCCCTGGAAGCATGAAAATCACTTTAAACATGCTAATTTTAGCTCTAACACTGATGATCCACCTACAAATGTGAACTGACGTTCAAAAATAAAACATTTGAAAACGGACCATTTTCCACATTTCTGAAGCATGACGTAATGGGGGGGTGTTATCTCTTTTGTCGAAAATCAGGCGTTTTTGCTCGAACATTAAATGCCTCCAAATGGTATTTAATTAACTTCCTGAGCCCCTGGAAGCATGAAAATCACTTTAAACATGCTAATTTTAGCTCTAACACTGATGATCCACCTACAAATGTGAACTGACGTTCAAAAATAAAACATTTGAAAACGGACCATTTTCCACATTTCTGAAGCATGACGTAATGGGGGGGTGTTATCTCTTTTGTCGAAAATCAGCCGTTTTTGCTCGAACATTAAATGCCTCCAAATGGTATTTAATTAACTTCCCGAGCCCCTGGAAGCATGAAAATCACTTTAAACATGCTAATTTTAGCTCTAACACTGATGATCCACCTACAAATGTGAACTGACGTTCAAAAATAAAACATTTGAAAACGGACCATTTTCCACATTTCTGAAGCATGACGTAATGGGGGGGTGTTATGTCTTTTGTCGAAAATCAGCCGTTTTTGCTCGAACATTAAATGCCTCCAAATGGTATTTAATTAACTTCCCGGGGTGAAGAAACCCTTTTTTCAGAACTCAGAGTGAGTAAATTGGCCATTTTCATGCACTTTTAACCATTCCATAAATCTTGTGTTTTGGGCCCCTGGAAGCATGAAAATCACTTTAAACATGCTAATTTTAGCTCTAACACTGATGATCCACCTACAAATGTGAACTGACGTTCAAAAATAAAACATTTGAAAACGGACCATTTTCCACATTTCTGAAGCATGACGTAATGGGGGGGTATCTCTTTTGTCGAAAATCAGCTGTTTTTGCTCGAACATTAAATGCCTCCAAATGGTATTTATTTCACTTCCCGAGCCCCTGGAAGCATGAAAATCACTTTAAACATGCTAATTTTAGCTCTAACACTGATGATCCACCTACAAATGTGAACTGACGTTCAAAAATAAAACATTTGAAAACGGACCATTTTCCACATTTCTGAAGCATGACGTAATGGGGGGGTGTTATCTCTTTTGTCGAAAATCAGCCGTTTTTGCTCGAACATTAAATGCCTCCAAATGGTATTTAATTAACTTCCCGAGCCCCTGGAAGCATGAAAATCACTTTAAACATGCTAATTTTAGCTCTAACACTGATGATCCACCTACAAATGTGAACTGACGTTCAAAAATAAAACATTTGAAAACGGACCATTTTCCACATTTCTGAAGCATGACGTAATGGGCGGGTGTTATCTCTTTTGTCGAAAATCAGCCGTTTTTGCTCGAACATTAAATGCCTCCAAATGGTATTTAATTAACTTCCCGAGCCCCTGGAAGCATGAAAATCACTTTAAACATGCTAATTTTAGCTCTAACACTGATGATCCACCTACAAATGTGAACTGACGTTCAAAAATAAAACATTTGAAAACGGACCATTTTCCACATTTCTGAAGCATGACGTAATGGGGGGGTGTTATCTCTTTTGTCGAAAATCAGCCGTTTTTGCTCGAACATTAAATGCCTCCAAATGGTATTTAATTAACTTCCCGGGGTGAAGAAACCCTTTTTGAGAACTCAGAGTGAGTAAATTGGCCATTTTCATGCACTTTTAACCATTCCATAAATCTTGTGTTTTGGGCCCCTGGAAGCATGAAAATCACTTTAAACATGCTAATTTTAGCTCTAACACTGATGATCCACCTACAAATGTGAACTGACGTTCAAAAATAAAACATTTGAAAACGGACCATTTTCCACATTTCTGAAGCATGACGTAATGGGGGGGTGTTATCTCTTTTGTCGAAAATCAGCCGTTTTTGCTCGAACATTAAATGCCTCCAAATGGTATTTAATTAACTTCCCGAGCCCCTGGAAGCATGAAAATCACTTTAAACATGCTAATTTTAGCTCTAACACTGATGATCCACCTACAAATGTGAACTGACGTTCAAAAATAAAACATTTGAAAACGGACCATTTTCCACATTTCTGAAGCATGACGTAATGGGGGGGTGTTATCTCTTTTGTCGAAAATCAGCCGTTTTTGCTCGAACATTAAATGCCTCCAAATGGTATTTATTTCACTTCCCGGGGTGAAGAAACCCTTTTTGAGAACTCAGAGTGAGTAAATTGGCCATTTTCATGCACTTTTAACCATTCCATTAATCTTGTGTTTTGGGCCCCTGGAAGCATGAAAATCACTTTAAACATGCTAATTTTAGCTCTAACACTGATGATCCACCTACAAATGTGAACTGACGTTCAAAAATAAAACATTTGAAAACGGACCATTTTCCACATTTCTGAAGCATGACGTAATGGGGGGGTGTTATCTCTTTTGTCGAAAATCAGCCGTTTTTGCTCGAACATTAAATGCCTCCAAATGGTATTTAATTAACTTCCCGAGCCCCTGGAAGCATGAAAATCACTTTAAACATGCTAATTTTAGCTCTAACACTGATGATCCACCTACAAATGTGAACTGACGTTCAAAAATAAAACATTTGAAAACGGACCATTTTCCACATTTCTGAAGCATGACGTAATGGGGGGGTGTTATCTCTTTTGTCGAAAATCAGCCGTTTTTGCTCGAACATTAAATGCCTCCAAATGGTATTTAATTAACTTCCCGAGCCCCTGGAAGCATGAAAATCACTTTAAACATGCTAATTTTAGCTCTAACACTGATGATCCACCTACAAATGTGAACTGACGTTCAAAAATAAAACATTTGAAAACGGACCATTTTCCACATTTCTGAAGCATGACGTAATGGGGGGGTGTTATCTCTTTTGTCGAAAATCAGCCGTTTTTGCTCGAACATTAAATGCCTCCAAATGGTATTTAATTAACTTCCCGAGCCCCTGGAAGCATGAAAATCACTTTAAACATGCTAATTTTAGCTCTAACACTGATGATCCACCTACAAATGTGAACAGACGTTCAAAAATAAAACATTTGAAAACGGACCATTTTCCACATTTCTGAAGCATGACGTAATGGGGGGGTGTTATCTCTTTTGTCGAAAATCAGCCGTTTTTGCTCGAACATTAAATGCCTCCAAATGGTATTTAATTAACTTCCCGAGCCCCTGGAAGCATGAAAATCACTTTAAACATGCTAATTTTAGCTCTAACACTGATGATCCACCTACAAATGTGAACTGACGTTCAAAAATAAAACATTTGAAAAGGGACCATTTTCCACATTTCTGAAGCATGACGTAATGGGGGGGTGTTATCTCTTTTGTCGAAAATCAGCCGTTTTTGCTTGAATATTAAATGCCTCCAAATGGTATTTATTTCACTTCCCGGGGTGAAGAAACCCTTTTTGAGAACTCAGAGTGAGTAAATTGGCCATTTTCATGCACTTTTAACCATTCCATTAATCTTGTGTTTTGGGCCCCTGGAAGCATGAAAATCACTTTAAACATGCTAATTTTAGCTCTAACACTGATGATCCACCTACAATTGTGAACTGACGTTCAAAAATAAAACATTTGAAAACGGACCATATTCCACATTTCTGAAGCATGACGTAATGGGGGGGTGTTATCTCTTTTGTCGAAAATCAGCCGTTTTTGCTCGAACATTAAATGCCTCCAAATGGTATTTATTTCACTTCCCGAGCCCCTGGAAGCATGAAAATCACTTTAAACATGCTAATTTTAGCTCTAACACTGATGATCCACCTACAAATGTGAACTGACGTTCAAAAATAAAACATTTGAAAACGGACCATTTTCCACATTTCTGAAGCATGACGTAATGGGGGGGTGTTATCTCTTTTGTCGAAAATCAGCCGTTTTTGCTCGAACATTAAATGCCTCCAAATGGTATTTAATTAACTTCCCGAGCCCCTGGAAGCATGAAAATCACTTTAAACATGCTAATTTTAGCTCTAACACTGATGATCCACCTACAAATGTGAACTGACGTTCAAAAATAAAACATTTGAAAACGGACCATTTTCCACATTTCTGAAGCATGACGTAATGGGCGGGTGTTATCTCTTTTGTCGAAAATCAGCCGTTTTTGCTCGAACATTAAATGCCTCCAAATGGTATTTAATTAACTTCCCGAGCCCCTGGAAACATGAAAATCACTTTAAACATGCTAATTTTAGCTCTAACACTGATGATCCACCTACAAATGTGAACTGACGTTCAAAAATAAAACATTTGAAAACGGACCATTTTCCACATTTCTGAAGCATGACGTAATGGGGGGGTGTTATCTCTTTTGTCGAAAATCAGCCGTTTTTGCTCGAACATTAAATGCCTCCAAATGGTATTTAATTAACTTCCCGGGGTGAAGAAACCCTTTTTGAGAACTCAGAGTGAGTAAATTGGCCATTTTCATGCACTTTTAACCATTCCATAAATCTTGTGTTTTGGGCCCCTGGAAGCATGAAAATCACTTTAAACATGCTAATTTTAGCTCTAACACTGATGATCCACCTACAAATGTGAACTGACGTTCAAAAATAAAACATTTGAAAACGGACCATTTTCCACATTTCTGAAGCATGACGTAATGGGGGGGTGTTATCTCTTTTGTCGAAAATCAGCCGTTTTTGCTCGAACATTAAATGCCTCCAAATGGTATTTAATTAACTTCCCGAGCCCCTGGAAGCATGAAAATCACTTTAAACATGCTAATTTTAGCTCTAACACTGATGATCCACCTACAAATGTGAACTGACGTTCAAAAATAAAACATTTGAAAACGGACCATTTTCCACATTTCTGAAGCATGACGTAATGGGGGGGTGTTATCTCTTTTGTCGAAAATCAGCCGTTTTTGCTCGAACATTAAATGCCTCCAAATGGTATTTATTTCACTTCCCGGGGTGAAGAAACCCTTTTTGAGAACTCAGAGTGAGTAAATTGGCCATTTTCATGCACTTTTAACCATTCCATTAATCTTGTGTTTTGGGCCCCTGGAAGCATGAAAATCACTTTAAACATGCTAATTTTAGCTCTAACACTGATGATCCACCTACAAATGTGAACTGACGTTCAAAAATAAAACATTTGAAAACGGACCATTTTCCACATTTCTGAAGCATGACGTAATGGGGGGGTGTTATCTCTTTTGTCGAAAATCAGCCGTTTTTGCTCGAACATTAAATGCCTCCAAATGGTATTTAATTAACTTCCCGAGCCCCTGGAAGCATGAAAATCACTTTAAACATGCTAATTTTAGCTCTAACACTGATGATCCACCTACAAATGTGAACTGACGTTCAAAAATAAAACATTTGAAAACGGACCATTTTCCACATTTCTGAAGCATGACGTAATGGGGGGGTGTTATCTCTTTTGTCGAAAATCAGCCGTTTTTGCTCGAACATTAAATGCCTCCAAATGGTATTTAATTAACTTCCCGAGCCCCTGGAAGCATGAAAATCACTTTAAACATGCTAATTTTAGCTCTAACACTGATGATCCACCTACAAATGTGAACTGACGTTCAAAAATAAAACATTTGAAAACGGACCATTTTCCACATTTCTGAAGCATGACGTAATGGGGGGGTGTTATCTCTTTTGTCGAAAATCAGCCGTTTTTGCTCGAACATTAAATGCCTCCAAATGGTATTTAATTAACTTCCCGAGCCCCTGGAAGCATGAAAATCACTTTAAACATGCTAATTTTAGCTCTAACACTGATGATCCACCTACAAATGTGAACAGACGTTCAAAAATAAAACATTTGAAAACGGACCATTTTCCACATTTCTGAAGCATGACGTAATGGGGGGGTGTTATCTCTTTTGTCGAAAATCAGCCGTTTTTGCTCGAACATTAAATGCCTCCAAATGGTATTTAATTAACTTCCCGAGCCCCTGGAAGCATGAAAATCACTTTAAACATGCTAATTTTAGCTCTAACACTGATGATCCACCTACAAATGTGAACTGACGTTCAAAAATAAAACATTTGAAAACGGACCATTTTCCACATTTCTGAAGCATGACGTAATGGGGGGGTGTTATCTCTTTTGTCGAAAATCAGCCGTTTTTGCTTGAATATTAAATGCCTCCAAATGGTATTTATTTCACTTCCCGGGGTGAAGAAACCCTTTTTGAGAACTCAGAGTGAGTAAATTGGCCATTTTCATGCACTTTTAACCATTCCATTAATCTTGTGTTTTGGGCCCCTGGAAGCATGAAAATCACTTTAAACATGCTAATTTTAGCTCTAACACTGATGATCCACCTACAATTGTGAACTGACGTTCAAAAATAAAACATTTGAAAACGGACCATTTTCCACATTTCTGAAGCATGACGTAATGGGGGGGTGTTATCTCTTTTGTCGAAAATCAGCCGTTTTTGCTCGAACATTAAATGCCTCCAAATGGTATTTAATTAACTTCCCAAGCCCCTGGAAGCATGAAAATCACTTTAAACATGCTAATTTTAGCTCTAACACTGATGATCCACCTACAAATGTGAACTGACGTTCAAAAATAAAACATTTGAAAATGGACCATTTTCCGCATTTCTGAAGCATGACGTAATGGGGGGGTGTTATCTCTTTTGTCGAAAATCAGCCGTTTTTGCTCGAACATTAAATCCCTCCAAATGGTATTTAATTAACTTCCCGAGCCCCTGGAAGCATGAAAATCACTTTAAACATGCTAATTTTAGCTCTAACACTGATGATCCACCTACAAATGTGAACTGACGTTCAAAAATAAAACATTTGAAAACGGACCATTTTCCACATTTCTGAAGCATGACGTAATGGGGGGGTGTTATCTCTTTTGTCGAAAATCAGCCGTTTTTGCTCGAACATTAAATGCCTCCAAATGGTATTTAATTAACTTCCCGGGGTGAAGAAACCCTTTTTGAGAACTCAGAGTGAGTAAATTGGCCATTTTCATGCACTTTTAACCATTCCATAAATCTTGTGTTTTGGGCCCCTGGAAGCATGGAAATCACTTTAAACATGCTAATTTTAGCTCTAACACTGATGATCCACCTACAAATGTGAACTGACGTTCAAAAATAAAACATTTGAAAACGGACCATATTCCACATTTCTGAAGCATGACGTAATGGGGGGGTGTTATCTCTTTTGTCGAAAATCAGCCGTTTTTGCTCGAACATTAAGTGCCTCCAAATGGTATTTAATTAACTTCCCGAGCCCCTGGAAGCATGAAAATCACTTTAAACATGCTAATTTTAGCTCTAACACTGATGATCCACCTACAAATGTGAACTGACGTTCAAAAATAAAACATTTGAAAACGGACCATTTTCCACATTTCTGAAGCATGACGTAATGGGGGGGTGTTATCTCTTTTGTCGAAAATCAGCCGTTTTTGCTCGAACATTAAATGTCTCCAAATGGTATTTATTTAACTTCCCGGGGTGAAGAAACCCTTTTTGAGAACTCAGAGTGAGTAAATTGGCCATTTTCATGCACTTTTAACCATTCCATAAATCTTGTGTTTTGGGCCCCTGGAAGCATGAAAATCACTTTAAACATGCTAATTTTAGCTTTAACACTGATGATCCACCTACAAATGTGAACTGACGTTCAAAAATAAAACATTTGAAAACGGACCATTTTCCACATTTCTGAAGCATGACGTAATGGGGGGGTGTTATCTCTTTTGTCGAAAATCAGCCGTTTTTGCTCGAACATTAAATGCCTCCAAATGGTATTTATTTCACTTCCCGAGCCCCTGGAAGCATGAAAATCACTTTAAACATGCTAATTTTAGCTCTAACACTGATGATCCACCTACAAATGTGAACTGACGTTCAAAAATAAAACATTTGAAAACGGACCATTTTCCACATTTCTGAAGCATGACGTAATGGGGGGGTGTTATCTCTTTTGTCGAAAATCAGCCGTTTTTGCTCGAACATTAAATGCCTCCAAATGGTATTTAATTAACTTCCCGAGCCCCTGGAAGCATGAAAATCACTTTAAACATGCTAATTTTAGCTCTAACACTGATGATCCACCTACAAATGTGAACTGACGTTCAAAAATAAAACATTTGAAAACGGACCATTTTCCACATTTCTGAAGCATGACGTAATGGGGGGGTGTTATCTCTTTTGTCGAAAATCAGCCGTTTTTGCTTGAACATTAAATGCCTCCAAATGGTATTTAATTAACTTCCCGAGCCCCTGGAAGCATGAAAATCACTTTAAACATGCTAATTTTAGCTCTAACACTGATGATCCACCTACAAATGTGAACTGACGTTCAAAAATAAAACATTTGAAAACGGACCATTTTCCACATTTCTGAAGCATGACGTAATGGGGGGGTGTTATCTCTTTTGTCGAAAATCAGCCGTTTTTGCTCAAACATTAAGTGCCTCCAAATGGTATTTAATTAACTTCCCGAGCCCCTGGAAGCATGAAAATCACTTTAAACATGCTAATTTTAGCTCTAACACTGATGATCCACCTACAAATGTGAACTGACGTTCAAAAATAAAACATTTGAAAACGGACCATTTTCCACATTTCTGAAGCATGACGTAATGGGGGGGTGTTATCTCTTTTGTCGAAAATCAGCCGTTTTTGCTCGAACATTAAATGCCTCCAAATGGTATTTAATTAACTTCCCGAGCCCCTGGAAGCATGAAAATCACTTTAAACATGCTAATTTTAGCTCTAACACTGATGATCCACCTACAAATGTGAACTGACGTTCAAAAATAAAACATTTGAAAACGGACCATTTTCCACATTTCTGAAGCATGACGTAATGGGGGGGTGTTATCTCTTTTGTCGAAAATCAGCCGTTTTTGCTCGAACATTAAATGCCTCCAAATGGTATTTAATTAACTTCCCGAGCCCCTGGAAGCATGAAAATCACTTTAAACATGCTAGTTTTAGCTCTAACACTGATGATCCACCTACAAATGTGAACTGACGTTCAAAAATAAAACATTTGAAAACGGACCATTTTCCACATTTCTGAAGCATGACGTAATGGGGGGGTGTTATCTCTTTTGTCGAAAATCAGCCGTTTTTGCTCGAACATTAAATGCCTCCAAATGGTATTTAATTAACTTCCCGAGCCCCTGGAAGCATGAAAATCACTTTAAACATGCTAATTTTAGCTCTAACACTGATGATCCACCTACAAATGTGAACAGACGTTCAAAAATAAAACATTTGAAAACGGACCATTTTCCACATTTCTGAAGCATGACGTAATGGGGGGGTGTTATCTCTTTTGTCGAAAATCAGCCGTTTTTGCTCGAACATTAAATGCCTCCAAATGGTATTTAATTAACTTCCCGAGCCCCTGGAAGCATGAAAATCACTTTAAACATGCTAATTTTAGCTCTAACACTGATGATCCACCTACAAATGTGAACTGACGTTCAAAAATAAAACATTTGAAAACGGACCATTTTCCACATTTCTGAAGCATGACGTAATGGGGGGGTGTTATCTCTTTTGTCGAAAATCAGCCGTTTTTGCTTGAATATTAAATGCCTCCAAATGGTATTTATTTCACTTCCCGGGGTGAAGAAACCCTTTTTGAGAACTCAGAGTGAGTAAATTGGCCATTTTCATGCACTTTTAACCATTCCATTAATCTTGTGTTTTGGGCCCCTGGAAGCATGAAAATCACTTTAAACATGCTAATTTTAGCTCTAACACTGATGATCCACCTACAATTGTGAACTGACGTTCAAAAATAAAACATTTGAAAACGGACCATTTTCCACATTTCTGAAGCATGACGTAATGGGGGGGTGTTATCTCTTTTGTCGAAAATCAGCCGTTTTTGCTCGAACATTAAATGCCTCCAAATGGTATTTAATTAACTTCCCAAGCCCCTGGAAGCATGAAAATCACTTTAAACATGCTAATTTTAGCTCTAACACTGATGATCCACCTACAAATGTGAACTGACGTTCAAAAATAAAACATTTGAAAATGGACCATTTTCCGCATTTCTGAAGCATGACGTAATGGGGGGGTGTTATCTCTTTTGTCGAAAATCAGCCGTTTTTGCTCGAACATTAAATCCCTCCAAATGGTATTTAATTAACTTCCCGAGCCCCTGGAAGCATGAAAATCACTTTAAACATGCTAATTTTAGCTCTATCACTGATGATCCACCTACAAATGTGAACTGACGTTCAAAAATAAAACATTTGAAAACGGACCATTTTCCACATTTCTGAAGCATGACGTAATGGGGGGGTGTTATCTCTTTTGTCGAAAATCAGCCGTTTTTGCTCGAACATTAAATGCCTCCAAATGGTATTTAATTAACTTCCCGGGGTGAAGAAACCCTTTTTGAGAACTCAGAGTGAGTAAATTGGCCATTTTCATGCACTTTTAACCATTCCATAAATCTTGTGTTTTGGGCCCCTGGAAGCATGGAAATCACTTTAAACATGCTAATTTTAGCTCTAACACTGATGATCCACCTACAAATGTGAACTGACGTTCAAAAATAAAACATTTGAAAACGGACCATATTCCACATTTCTGAAGCATGACGTAATGGGGGGGTGTTATCTCTTTTGTCGAAAATCAGTCGTTTTTGCTCGAACATTAAGTGCCTCCAAATGGTATTTAATTAACTTCCCGAGCCCCTGGAAGCATGAAAATCACTTTAAACATGCTAATTTTAGCTCTAACACTGATGATCCACCTACAAATGTGAACTGACGTTCAAAAATAAAACATTTGAAAACGGACCATTTTCCACATTTCTGAAGCATGACGTAATGGGGGGTGTTATCTCTTTTGTCGAAAATCAGCCGTTTTTGCTCGAACATTAAATGTCTCCAAATGGTATTTATTTAACTTCCCGGGGTGAAGAAACCCTTTTTGAGAACTCAGAGTGAGTAAATTGGCCATTTTCATGCACTTTTAACCATTCCATAAATCTTGTGTTTTGGGCCCCTGGAAGCATGAAAATCACTTTAAACATGCTAATTTTAGCTTTAACACTGATGATCCACCTACAAATGTGAACTGACGTTCAAAAATAAAACATTTGAAAACGGACCATTTTCCACATTTCTGAAGCATGACGTAATGGGGGGGTGTTATCTCTTTTGTCGAAAATCAGCCGTTTTTGCTCGAACATTAAATGCCTCCAAATGGTATTTATTTCACTTCCCGAGCCCCTGGAAGCATGAAAATCACTTTAAACATGCTAATTTTAGCTCTAACACTGATGATCCACCTACAAATGTGAACTGACGTTCAAAAATAAAACATTTGAAAACGGACCATTTTCCACATTTCTGAAGCATGACGTAATGGGGGGGTGTTATCTCTTTTGTCGAAAATCAGCCGTTTTTGCTCGAACATTAAATGCCTCCAAATGGTATTTAATTAACTTCCCGAGCCCCTGGAAGCATGAAAATCACTTTAAACATGCTAATTTTAGCTCTAACACTGATGATCCACCTACAAATGTGAACTGACGTTCAAAAATAAAACATTTGAAAACGGACCATTTTCCACATTTCTGAAGCATGACGTAATGGGGGGGTGTTATCTCTTTTGTCGAAAATCAGCCGTTTTTGCTTGAACATTAAATGCCTCCAAATGGTATTTAATTAACTTCCCGAGCCCCTGGAAGCATGAAAATCACTTTAAACATGCTAATTTTAGCTCTAACACTGATGATCCACCTACAAATGTGAACTGACGTTCAAAAATAAAACATTTGAAAACGGACCATTTTCCACATTTCTGAAGCATGACGTAATGGGGGGGTGTTATCTCTTTTGTCGAAAATCAGCCGTTTTTGCTCAAACATTAAGTGCCTCCAAATGGTATTTAATTAACTTCCCGAGCCCCTGGAAGCATGAAAATCACTTTAAACATGCTAATTTTAGCTCTAACACTGATGATCCACCTACAAATGTGAACAGACGTTCAAAAATAAAACATTTGAAAACGGACCATTTTCCACATTTCTGAAGCATGACGTAATGGGGGGGTGTTATCTCTTTTGTCGAAAATCAGCCGTTTTTGCTCGAACAATAAATGCCTCCAAATGGTATTTATTTCACTTCCCGAGCCCCTGGAAGCATGAAAATCACTTTAAACATGCTAATTTTAGCTCTAACACTGATGATCCACCTACAAATGTGAACTGACGTTCAAAAATAAAACATTTGAAAACGGACCATTTTCCACATTTCTGAAGCATGACGTAATGGGGGGGTGTTATCTCTTTTGTCGAAAATCAGCCGTTTTTGCTCGAACATTAAATGCCTCCAAATGGTATTTAATTAACTTCCCGGGGTGAAGAAACCCTTTTTGAGAACTCAGAGTGAGTAAATTGGACATTTTCATGCACTTTTAACCATTCCATAAATCTTGTGTTTTGGGCCCCTGGAAGCATGAAAATCACTTTAAACATGCTAATTTTAGCTCTAACACTGATGATCCACCTACAAATGTGAACTGACGTTCAAAAATAAAACATTTGAAAACGGACCATTTTCCACATTTCTGAAGCATGACGTAATGGGGGGGTGTTATCTCTTTTGTCGAAAATCAGCCGTTTTTGCTCGAACATTAAATGCCTCCAAATGGTATTTAATTAACTTCCCGAGCCCCTGGAAGCATGAAAATCACTTTAAACATGCTAATTTTAGCTCTAACACTGATGATCCACCTACAAATGTGAACTGACGTTCAAAAATAAAACATTTGAAAACGGACCATTTTCCACATTTCTGAAGCATGACGTAATGGGGGGGTGTTATCTCTTTTGTCGAAAATCAGCCGTTTTTGCTCGAACATTAAATGCCTCCAAATGGTATTTATTTCACTTCCCGGGGTGAAGAAACCCTTTTTGAGAACTCAGAGTGAGTAAATTGGCCATTTTCATGCACTTTTAACCATTCCATTAATCTTGTGTTTTGGGCCCCTGGAAGCATGAAAATCACTTTAAACATGCTAATTTTAGCTCTAACACTGATGATCCACCTACAAATGTGAACTGACGTTCAAAAATAAAACATTTGAAAACGGACCATTTTCCACATTTCTGAAGCATGACGTAATGGGGGGGTGTTATCTCTTTTGTCGAAAATCAGCCGTTTTTGCTCGAACATTAAATGCCTCCAAATGGTATTTAATTAACTTCCCGAGCCCCTGGAAGCATGAAAATCACTTTAAACATGCTAATTTTAGCTCTAACACTGATGATCCACCTACAAATGTGAACTGACGTTCAAAAATAAAACATTTGAAAACGGACCATTTTCCACATTTCTGAAGCATGACGTAATGGGGGGGGTGTTATCTCTTTTGTCGAAAATCAGCCGTTTTTGCTCGAACATTAAATGCCTCCAAATGGTATTTAATTAACTTCCCGAGCCCCTGGAAGCATGAAAATCACTTTAAACATGCTAATTTTAGCTCTAATACTGATGATCCACCTACAAATGTGAACTGACGTTCAAAAATAAAACATTTGAAAACGGACCATTTTCCACATTTCTGAAGCATGACGTAATGGGGGGGTGTTATCTCTTTTGTCGAAAATCAGCCGTTTTTGCTCGAACATTAAATGCCTCCAAATGGTATTTATTTCACTTCCCGGGGTGAAGAAACCCTTTTTGAGAACTCAGAGTGAGTAAATTGGCCATTTTCATGCACTTTTAACCATTCCATAAATCTTGTGTTTTTGGCCCCTGGAAGCATGAAAATCACTTTAAACATGCTAATTTTAGCTCTAACACTGATGATCCACCTACAAATGTAAACTGACGTTCAAAAATAAAACATTTGAAAACGGACCATTTTCCACATTTCTGAAGCATGACGTAATGGGGGGGGTGTTATCTCTTTTGTCGAAAATCAGCCGTTTTTGCTCGAACATTAAATGCCTCCAAATGGTATTTAATTAACTTCCCGAGCCCCTGGAAGCATGAAAATCACTTTAAACATGCTAATTTTAGCTCTAACACTGATGATCCACCTACAAATGTGAACTGACGTTCAAAAATAAAACATTTGAAAACGGACCATTTTCCACATTTCTGAAGCATGACGTAATGGGGGGGTGTTATCTCTTTTGTCGAAAATCAGCCGTTTTTGCTCGAACATTAAATGCCTCCAAATGGTATTTAATTAACTTCCCGGGGTGAAGAAACCCTTTTTGAGAACTCAGAGTGAGTCAATTGCCCATTTTCATGCACTTTTAACCATTCCATAAATCTTGTGTTTTGGGCCCCTGGAAGCATGAAAATCACTTTAAACATGCTAATTTTAGCTCTAACACTGATGATCCACCTACAAATGTGAACTGACGTTCAAAAATAAAACATTTGAAAACTGACCATTTTCCACATTTCTGAAGCATGACGTAATGGGGGGGGTGTTATCTCTTTTGTCGAAAATCAGCCGTTTTTGCTCGAACATTAAATGCCTCCAAATGGTATTTAATTAACTTCCCGAGCCCCTGGAAGCATGAAAATCACTTTAAACATGCTAATTTTAGCTCTAACACTGATGATCCACCTACAAATGTGAACTGACGTTCAAAAATAAAACATTTGAAAACGGACCATTTTCCACATTTCTGAAGCATGACGTAATGGGGGGGTGTTATCTCTTTTGTCGAAAATCAGCCGTTTTTGCTCGAACATTAAATGCCTCCAAATGGTATTTAATTAACTTCCCGGGGTGAAGAAACCCTTTTTGAGAACTCAGAGTGAGTAAATTGGCCATTTTCATGCACTTTTAACCATTCCATAAATCTTGTGTTTTGGGCCCCTGGAAGCATGAAAATCACTTTAAACATGCTAATTTTAGCTCTAACACTGATGATCCACCTACAAATGTGAACTGACGTTCAAAAATAAAACATTTGAAAACGGACCATTTTCCACATTTCTGAAGCATGACGTAATGGGGGGGTGTTATCTCTTTTGTCGAAAATCAGCCGTTTTTGCTCGAACATTAAATGCCTCCAAATGGTATTTAATTAACTTCCCGAGCCCCTGGAAGCATGAAAATCACTTTAAACATGCTAATTTTAGCTCTAACACTGATGATCCACCTACAAATGTGAACTGACGTTCAAAAATAAAACATTTGAAAACGGACCATTTTCCACATTTCTGAAGCATGACGTAATGGGGGGGTGTTATCTCTTTTGTCGAAAATCAGCCGTTTTTGCTCGAACATTAAATGCCTCCAAATGGTATTTATTTCACTTCCCGAGCCCCTGGAAGCATGAAAATCACTTTAAACATGCTAATTTTAGCTCTAACACTGATGATCCACCTACAAATGTGAACTGACGTTCAAAAATAAAACATTTGAAAACGGACCATTTTCCACATTTCTGAAGCATGACGTAATGGGGGGGTGTTATCTCTTTTGTCGAAAATCAGCCGTTTTTGCTCGAACATTAAATGCCTCCAAATGGTATTTATTTCACTTCCCGGGGTGAAGAAACCCTTTTTGAGAACTCAGAGTGAGTAAATTGGCCATTTTCATGCACTTTTAACCATTCCATAAATCTTGTGTTTTTGGCCCCTGGAAGCATGAAAATCACTTTAAACATGCTAATTTTAGCTCTAACACTGATGATCCACCTACAAATGTAAACTGACGTTCAAAAATAAAACATTTGAAAACGGACCATTTTCCACATTTCTGAAGCATGACGTAATGGGGGGGGTGTTATCTCTTTTGTCGAAAATCAGCCGTTTTTGCTCGAACATTAAATGCCTCCAAATGGTATTTAATTAACTTCCCGAGCCCCTGGAAGCATGAAAATCACTTTAAACATGCTAATTTTAGCTCTAACACTGATGATCCACCTACAAATGTGAACTGACGTTCAAAAATAAAACATTTGAAAACGGACCATTTTCCACATTTCTGAAGCATGACGTAATGGGGGGGTGTTATCTCTTTTGTCGAAAATCAGCCGTTTTTGCTCGAACATTAAATGCCTCCAAATGGTATTTAATTAACTTCCCGGGGTGAAGAAACCCTTTTTGAGAACTCAGAGTGAGTCAATTGCCCATTTTCATGCACTTTTAACCATTCCATAAATCTTGTGTTTTGGGCCCCTGGAAGCATGAAAATCACTTTAAACATGCTAATTTTAGCTCTAACACTGATGATCCACCTACAAATGTGAACTGACGTTCAAAAATAAAACATTTGAAAACGGACCATTTTCCACATTTCTGAAGCATGACGTAATGGGGGGGGGTGTTATCTCTTTTGTCGAAAATCAGCCGTTTTTGCTCGAACATTAAATGCCTCCAAATGGTATTTAATTAACTTCCCGAGCCCCTGGAAGCATGAAAATCACTTTAAACATGCTAATTTTAGCTCTAACACTGATGATCCACCTACAAATGTGAACTGACGTTCAAAAATAAAACATTTGAAAACGGACCATTTTCCACATTTCTGAAGCATGACGTAATGGGGGGGTGTTATCTCTTTTGTCGAAAATCAGCCGTTTTTGCTCGAACATTAAATGCCTCCAAATGGTATTTAATTAACTTCCCGGGGTGAAGAAACCCTTTTTGAGAACTCAGAGTGAGTAAATTGGCCATTTTCATGCACTTTTAACCATTCCATAAATCTTGTGTTTTGGGCCCCTGGAAGCATGAAAATCACTTTAAACATGCTAATTTTAGCTCTAACACTGATGATCCACCTACAAATGTGAACTGACGTTCAAAAATAAAACATTTGAAAACGGACCATTTTCCACATTTCTGAAGCATGACGTAATGGGGGGGTGTTATCTCTTTTGTCGAAAATCAGCCGTTTTTGCTCGAACATTAAATGCCTCCAAATGGTATTTAATTAACTTCCCGAGCCCCTGGAAGCATGAAAATCACTTTAAACATGCTAATTTTAGCTCTAACACTGATGATCCACCTACAAATGTGAACTGACGTTCAAAAATAAAACATTTGAAAACGGACCATTTTCCACATTTCTGAAGCATGACGTAATGGGGGGGTGTTATCTCTTTTGTCGAAAATCAGCCGTTTTTGCTCGAACATTAAATGCCTCCAAATGGTATTTATTTCACTTCCCGAGCCCCTGGAAGCATGAAAATCACTTTAAACATGCTAATTTTAGCTCTAACACTGATGATCCACCTACAAATGTGAACTGACGTTCAAAAATAAAACATTTGAAAACGGACCATTTTCCACATTTCTGAAGCATGACGTAATGGGGGGGTGTTATCTCTTTTGTCGAAAATCAGCCGTTTTTGCGCGAACATTAAATGCCTCCAAATGGTATTTATTTCACTTCCCGAGCCCCTGGAAGCATGAAAATCACTTTAAACATGCTAATTTTAGCTCTAACACTGATGATCCACCTACAAATGTGAACTGACGTTCAAAAATAAAACATTTGAAAACGGACCATTTTCCACATTTCTGAAGCATGACGTAATGGGGGGGTGTTATCTCTTTTGTCGAAAATCAGCCGTTTTTGCTCGAACATTAAATGCCTCCAAATGGTATTTATTTCACTTCCCGAGCCCCTGGAAGCATGAAAATCACTTTAAACATGCTAATTTTAGCTCTAACACTGATGATCCACCTACAAATGTGAACTGACGTTCAAAAATAAAACATTTGAAAACGGACCATTTTCCACATTTCTGAAGCATGACGTAATGGGGGGGTGTTATCTCTTTTGTCGAAAATCAGCCGTTTTTGCTCGAACATTAAATGCCTCCAAATGGTATTTAATTAACTTCCCGAGCCCCTGGAAGCATGAAAATCACTTTAAACATGCTAATTTTAGCTCTAACACTGATGATCCACCTACAAATGTGAACTGACGTTCAAAAATAAAACATTTGAAAACGGACCATTTTCCACATTTCTGAAGCATGACGTAATGGGGGGGTGTTATCTCTTTTGTCGAAAATCAGCCGTTTTTGCTCGAACATTAAATGCCTCCAAATGGTATTTACTTCACTTCCCGAGCCCCTGGAAGCATGAAAATCACTTTAAACATGCTAATTTTAGCTCTAACACTGATGATCCACCTACAAATGTGAACTGACGTTCAAAAATAAAACATTTGAAAACGGACCATTTTCCACATTTCTGAAGCATGACGTAATGGGGGGGGTGTTATCTCTTTTGTCGAAAATCAGCCGTTTTTGCTCGAACATTAAATGCCTCCAAATGGTATTTAATTAACTTCCCGGGGTGAAGAAACCCTTTTTGAGAACTCAGAGTGAGTAAATTGGCCATTTTCATGCACTTTTAACCATTCCATAAATCTTGTGTTTTGGGCCCCTGGAAGCATGAAAATCACTTTAAACATGCTAATTTTAGCTCTAACACTGATGATCCACCTACAAATGTGAACTGACGTTCAAAAATAAAACATTTGAAAACGGACCATTTTCCACATTTCTGAAGCATGACGTAATGGGGGGGTGTTATCTCTTTTGTCGAAAATCAGCCGTTTTTGCTCGAACATTAAATGCCTCCAAATGGTATTTATTTCACTTCCCGAGCCCCTGGAAGCATGAAAATCACTTTAAACATGCTAATTTTAGCTCTAACACTGATGATCCACCTACAAATGTGAACTGACGTTCAAAAATAAAACATTTGAAAACGGACCATTTTCCACATTTCTGAAGCATGACGTAATGGGGGGGTGTTATCTCTTTTGTCGAAAATCAGCCGTTTTTGCTCGAACATTAAATGCCTCCAAATGGTATTTAATTAACTTCCCGAGCCCCTGGAAGCATGAAAATCACTTTAAACATGCTAATTTTAGCTCTAACACTGATGATCCACCTACAAATGTGAACTGACGTTCAAAAATAAAACATTTGAAAACGGACCATTTTCCACATTTCTGAAGCATGACGTAATGGGGGGGTGTTATCTCTTTTGTCGAAAATCAGCCGTTTTTGCTCGAACATTAAATGCCTCCAAATGGTATTTAATTAACTTCCCGGGGTGAAGAAACCCTTTTTGAGAACTCAGAGTGAGTAAATTGGCCATTTTCATGCACTTTTAACCATTCCATAAATCTTGTGTTTTGGGCCCCTGGAAGCATGAAAATCACTTTAAACATGCTAATTTTAGCTCTAACACTGATGATCCACCTACAAATGTGAACTGACGTTCAAAAATAAAACATTTGAAAACGGACCATTTTCCACATTTCTGAAGCATGACGTAATGGGGGGGTGTTATCTCTTTTGTCGAAAATCAGCCGTTTTTGCTCGAACATTAAATGCCTCCAAATGGTATTTAATTAACTTCCCGAGCCCCTGGAAGCATGAAAATCACTTTAAACATGCTAATTTTAGCTCTAACACTGATGATCCACCTACAAATGTGAACTGACGTTCAAAAATAAAACTTTGAAAACGGACCATTTTCCACATTTCTGAAGCATGACGTAATGGGGGGGTGTTATCTCTTTTGTCGAAAATCAGCCGTTTTTGCTCGAACATTAAATGCCTCCAAATGGTATTTAATTAACTTCCCGGGGTGAAGAAACCCTTTTTGAGAACTCAGAGTGAGTAAATTGGCCATTTTCATGCACTTTTAACCATTCCATAAATCTTGTGTTTTGGGCCCCTGGAAGCATGAAAATCACTTTAAACATGCTAATTTTAGCTCTAACACTGATGATCCACCTACAAATGTGAACTGACATTCAAAAATAAAACATTTGAAAACGGACCATTTTCCACATTTCTGAAGCATGACGTAATGGGGGGGTGTTATCTCTTTTGTCGAAAATCAGCCGTTTTTGCTCGAACATTAAATGCCTTCAAATGGTATTTAATTAACTTCCCGAGCCCCTGGAAGCATGAAAATCACTTTAAACATGCTAATTTTAGCTCTAACACTGATGATCCACCTACAAATGTGAACTGACGTTCAAAAATAAAACATTTGAAAACGGACCATTTTCCACATTTCTGAAGCATGACGTAATGGGGGGGTGTTATCTCTTTTGTCGAAAATCAGCCGTTTTTGCTCGAACATTAAATGCCTCCAAATGGTATTTAATTAACTTCCCGAGCCCCTGGAAGCATGAAAATCACTTTAAACATGCTAATTTTAGCTCTAACACTGATGATCCACCTACAAATGTGAACTGACGTTCAAAAATAAAACATTTGAAAACGGACCATTTTCCACATTTCTGAAGCATGACGTAATGGGGGGGTGTTATCTCTTTTGTCGAAAATCAGGCGTTTTTGCTCGAACATTAAATGCCTCCAAATGGTATTTAATTAACTTCCTGAGCCCCTGGAAGCATGAAAATCACTTTAAACATGCTAATTTTAGCTCTAACACTGATGATCCACCTACAAATGTGAACTGACGTTCAAAAATAAAACATTTGAAAACGGACCATTTTCCACATTTCTGAAGCATGACGTAATGGGGGGGTGTTATCTCTTTTGTCGAAAATCAGCCGTTTTTGCTCGAACATTAAATGCCTCCAAATGGTATTTAATTAACTTCCCGAGCCCCTGGAAGCATGAAAATCACTTTAAACATGCTAATTTTAGCTCTAACACTGATGATCCACCTACAAATGTGAACTGACGTTCAAAAATAAAACATTTGAAAACGGACCATTTTCCACATTTCTGAAGCATGACGTAATGGGGGGGTGTTATGTCTTTTGTCGAAAATCAGCCGTTTTTGCTCGAACATTAAATGCCTCCAAATGGTATTTAATTAACTTCCCGGGGTGAAGAAACCCTTTTTTCAGAACTCAGAGTGAGTAAATTGGCCATTTTCATGCACTTTTAACCATTCCATAAATCTTGTGTTTTGGGCCCCTGGAAGCATGAAAATCACTTTAAACATGCTAATTTTAGCTCTAACACTGATGATCCACCTACAAATGTGAACTGACGTTCAAAAATAAAACATTTGAAAACGGACCATTTTCCACATTTCTGAAGCATGACGTAATGGGGGGGTATCTCTTTTGTCGAAAATCAGCTGTTTTTGCTCGAACATTAAATGCCTCCAAATGGTATTTATTTCACTTCCCGAGCCCCTGGAAGCATGAAAATCACTTTAAACATGCTAATTTTAGCTCTAACACTGATGATCCACCTACAAATGTGAACTGACGTTCAAAAATAAAACATTTGAAAACGGACCATTTTCCACATTTCTGAAGCATGACGTAATGGGGGGGTGTTATCTCTTTTGTCGAAAATCAGCCGTTTTTGCTCGAACATTAAATGCCTCCAAATGGTATTTAATTAACTTCCCGAGCCCCTGGAAGCATGAAAATCACTTTAAACATGCTAATTTTAGCTCTAACACTGATGATCCACCTACAAATGTGAACTGACGTTCAAAAATAAAACATTTGAAAACGGACCATTTTCCACATTTCTGAAGCATGACGTAATGGGCGGGTGTTATCTCTTTTGTCGAAAATCAGCCGTTTTTGCTCGAACATTAAATGCCTCCAAATGGTATTTAATTAACTTCCCGAGCCCCTGGAAGCATGAAAATCACTTTAAACATGCTAATTTTAGCTCTAACACTGATGATCCACCTACAAATGTGAACTGACGTTCAAAAATAAAACATTTGAAAACGGACCATTTTCCACATTTCTGAAGCATGACGTAATGGGGGGGTGTTATCTCTTTTGTCGAAAATCAGCCGTTTTTGCTCGAACATTAAATGCCTCCAAATGGTATTTAATTAACTTCCCGGGGTGAAGAAACCCTTTTTGAGAACTCAGAGTGAGTAAATTGGCCATTTTCATGCACTTTTAACCATTCCATAAATCTTGTGTTTTGGGCCCCTGGAAGCATGAAAATCACTTTAAACATGCTAATTTTAGCTCTAACACTGATGATCCACCTACAAATGTGAACTGACGTTCAAAAATAAAACATTTGAAAACGGACCATTTTCCACATTTCTGAAGCATGACGTAATGGGGGGGTGTTATCTCTTTTGTCGAAAATCAGCCGTTTTTGCTCGAACATTAAATGCCTCCAAATGGTATTTAATTAACTTCCCGAGCCCCTGGAAGCATGAAAATCACTTTAAACATGCTAATTTTAGCTCTAACACTGATGATCCACCTACAAATGTGAACTGACGTTCAAAAATAAAACATTTGAAAACGGACCATTTTCCACATTTCTGAAGCATGACGTAATGGGGGGGTGTTATCTCTTTTGTCGAAAATCAGCCGTTTTTGCTCGAACATTAAATGCCTCCAAATGGTATTTATTTCACTTCCCGGGGTGAAGAAACCCTTTTTGAGAACTCAGAGTGAGTAAATTGGCCATTTTCATGCACTTTTAACCATTCCATTAATCTTGTGTTTTGGGCCCCTGGAAGCATGAAAATCACTTTAAACATGCTAATTTTAGCTCTAACACTGATGATCCACCTACAAATGTGAACTGACGTTCAAAAATAAAACATTTGAAAACGGACCATTTTCCACATTTCTGAAGCATGACGTAATGGGGGGGTGTTATCTCTTTTGTCGAAAATCAGCCGTTTTTGCTCGAACATTAAATGCCTCCAAATGGTATTTAATTAACTTCCCGAGCCCCTGGAAGCATGAAAATCACTTTAAACATGCTAATTTTAGCTCTAACACTGATGATCCACCTACAAATGTGAACTGACGTTCAAAAATAAAACATTTGAAAACGGACCATTTTCCACATTTCTGAAGCATGACGTAATGGGGGGGTGTTATCTCTTTTGTCGAAAATCAGCCGTTTTTGCTCGAACATTAAATGCCTCCAAATGGTATTTAATTAACTTCCCGAGCCCCTGGAAGCATGAAAATCACTTTAAACATGCTAATTTTAGCTCTAACACTGATGATCCACCTACAAATGTGAACTGACGTTCAAAAATAAAACATTTGAAAACGGACCATTTTCCACATTTCTGAAGCATGACGTAATGGGGGGGTGTTATCTCTTTTGTCGAAAATCAGCCGTTTTTGCTCGAACATTAAATGCCTCCAAATGGTATTTAATTAACTTCCCGAGCCCCTGGAAGCATGAAAATCACTTTAAACATGCTAATTTTAGCTCTAACACTGATGATCCACCTACAAATGTGAACAGACGTTCAAAAATAAAACATTTGAAAACGGACCATTTTCCACATTTCTGAAGCATGACGTAATGGGGGGGTGTTATCTCTTTTGTCGAAAATCAGCCGTTTTTGCTCGAACATTAAATGCCTCCAAATGGTATTTAATTAACTTCCCGAGCCCCTGGAAGCATGAAAATCACTTTAAACATGCTAATTTTAGCTCTAACACTGATGATCCACCTACAAATGTGAACTGACGTTCAAAAATAAAACATTTGAAAAGGGACCATTTTCCACATTTCTGAAGCATGACGTAATGGGGGGGTGTTATCTCTTTTGTCGAAAATCAGCCGTTTTTGCTTGAATATTAAATGCCTCCAAATGGTATTTATTTCACTTCCCGGGGTGAAGAAACCCTTTTTGAGAACTCAGAGTGAGTAAATTGGCCATTTTCATGCACTTTTAACCATTCCATTAATCTTGTGTTTTGGGCCCCTGGAAGCATGAAAATCACTTTAAACATGCTAATTTTAGCTCTAACACTGATGATCCACCTACAATTGTGAACTGACGTTCAAAAATAAAACATTTGAAAACGGACCATATTCCACATTTCTGAAGCATGACGTAATGGGGGGGTGTTATCTCTTTTGTCGAAAATCAGCCGTTTTTGCTCGAACATTAAATGCCTCCAAATGGTATTTATTTCACTTCCCGAGCCCCTGGAAGCATGAAAATCACTTTAAACATGCTAATTTTAGCTCTAACACTGATGATCCACCTACAAATGTGAACTGACGTTCAAAAATAAAACATTTGAAAACGGACCATTTTCCACATTTCTGAAGCATGACGTAATGGGGGGGTGTTATCTCTTTTGTCGAAAATCAGCCGTTTTTGCTCGAACATTAAATGCCTCCAAATGGTATTTAATTAACTTCCCGAGCCCCTGGAAGCATGAAAATCACTTTAAACATGCTAATTTTAGCTCTAACACTGATGATCCACCTACAAATGTGAACTGACGTTCAAAAATAAAACATTTGAAAACGGACCATTTTCCACATTTCTGAAGCATGACGTAATGGGCGGGTGTTATCTCTTTTGTCGAAAATCAGCCGTTTTTGCTCGAACATTAAATGCCTCCAAATGGTATTTAATTAACTTCCCGAGCCCCTGGAAACATGAAAATCACTTTAAACATGCTAATTTTAGCTCTAACACTGATGATCCACCTACAAATGTGAACTGACGTTCAAAAATAAAACATTTGAAAACGGACCATTTTCCACATTTCTGAAGCATGACGTAATGGGGGGGTGTTATCTCTTTTGTCGAAAATCAGCCGTTTTTGCTCGAACATTAAATGCCTCCAAATGGTATTTAATTAACTTCCCGGGGTGAAGAAACCCTTTTTGAGAACTCAGAGTGAGTAAATTGGCCATTTTCATGCACTTTTAACCATTCCATAAATCTTGTGTTTTGGGCCCCTGGAAGCATGAAAATCACTTTAAACATGCTAATTTTAGCTCTAACACTGATGATCCACCTACAAATGTGAACTGACGTTCAAAAATAAAACATTTGAAAACGGACCATTTTCCACATTTCTGAAGCATGACGTAATGGGGGGGTGTTATCTCTTTTGTCGAAAATCAGCCGTTTTTGCTCGAACATTAAATGCCTCCAAATGGTATTTAATTAACTTCCCGAGCCCCTGGAAGCATGAAAATCACTTTAAACATGCTAATTTTAGCTCTAACACTGATGATCCACCTACAAATGTGAACTGACGTTCAAAAATAAAACATTTGAAAACGGACCATTTTCCACATTTCTGAAGCATGACGTAATGGGGGGGTGTTATCTCTTTTGTCGAAAATCAGCCGTTTTTGCTCGAACATTAAATGCCTCCAAATGGTATTTATTTCACTTCCCGGGGTGAAGAAACCCTTTTTGAGAACTCAGAGTGAGTAAATTGGCCATTTTCATGCACTTTTAACCATTCCATTAATCTTGTGTTTTGGGCCCCTGGAAGCATGAAAATCACTTTAAACATGCTAATTTTAGCTCTAACACTGATGATCCACCTACAAATGTGAACTGACGTTCAAAAATAAAACATTTGAAAACGGACCATTTTCCACATTTCTGAAGCATGACGTAATGGGGGGGTGTTATCTCTTTTGTCGAAAATCAGCCGTTTTTGCTCGAACATTAAATGCCTCCAAATGGTATTTAATTAACTTCCCGAGCCCCTGGAAGCATGAAAATCACTTTAAACATGCTAATTTTAGCTCTAACACTGATGATCCACCTACAAATGTGAACTGACGTTCAAAAATAAAACATTTGAAAACGGACCATTTTCCACATTTCTGAAGCATGACGTAATGGGGGGGTGTTATCTCTTTTGTCGAAAATCAGCCGTTTTTGCTCGAACATTAAATGCCTCCAAATGGTATTTAATTAACTTCCCGAGCCCCTGGAAGCATGAAAATCACTTTAAACATGCTAATTTTAGCTCTAACACTGATGATCCACCTACAAATGTGAACTGACGTTCAAAAATAAAACATTTGAAAACGGACCATTTTCCACATTTCTGAAGCATGACGTAATGGGGGGGTGTTATCTCTTTTGTCGAAAATCAGCCGTTTTTGCTCGAACATTAAATGCCTCCAAATGGTATTTAATTAACTTCCCGAGCCCCTGGAAGCATGAAAATCACTTTAAACATGCTAATTTTAGCTCTAACACTGATGATCCACCTACAAATGTGAACAGACGTTCAAAAATAAAACATTTGAAAACGGACCATTTTCCACATTTCTGAAGCATGACGTAATGGGGGGGTGTTATCTCTTTTGTCGAAAATCAGCCGTTTTTGCTCGAACATTAAATGCCTCCAAATGGTATTTAATTAACTTCCCGAGCCCCTGGAAGCATGAAAATCACTTTAAACATGCTAATTTTAGCTCTAACACTGATGATCCACCTACAAATGTGAACTGACGTTCAAAAATAAAACATTTGAAAACGGACCATTTTTCACATTTCTGAAGCATGACGTAATGGGGGGGTGTTATCTCTTTTGTCGAAAATCAGCCGTTTTTGCTTGAATATTAAATGCCTCCAAATGGTATTTATTTCACTTCCCGGGGTGAAGAAACCCTTTTTGAGAACTCAGAGTGAGTAAATTGGCCATTTTCATGCACTTTTAACCATTCCATTAATCTTGTGTTTTGGGCCCCTGGAAGCATGAAAATCACTTTAAACATGCTAATTTTAGCTCTAACACTGATGATCCACCTACAATTGTGAACTGACGTTCAAAAATAAAACATTTGAAAACGGACCATTTTCCACATTTCTGAAGCATGACGTAATGGGGGGGTGTTATCTCTTTTGTCGAAAATCAGCCGTTTTTGCTCGAACATTAAATGCCTCCAAATGGTATTTAATTAACTTCCCAAGCCCCTGGAAGCATGAAAATCACTTTAAACATGCTAATTTTAGCTCTAACACTGATGATCCACCTACAAATGTGAACTGACGTTCAAAAATAAAACATTTGAAAATGGACCATTTTCCGCATTTCTGAAGCATGACGTAATGGGGGGGTGTTATCTCTTTTGTCGAAAATCAGCCGTTTTTGCTCGAACATTAAATCCCTCCAAATGGTATTTAATTAACTTCCCGAGCCCCTGGAAGCATGAAAATCACTTTAAACATGCTAATTTTAGCTCTAACACTGATGATCCACCTACAAATGTGAACTGACGTTCAAAAATAAAACATTTGAAAACGGACCATTTTCCACATTTCTGAAGCATGACGTAATGGGGGGGTGTTATCTCTTTTGTCGAAAATCAGCCGTTTTTGCTCGAACATTAAATGCCTCCAAATGGTATTTAATTAACTTCCCGGGGTGAAGAAACCCTTTTTGAGAACTCAGAGTGAGTAAATTGGCCATTTTCATGCACTTTTAACCATTCCATAAATCTTGTGTTTTGGGCCCCTGGAAGCATGGAAATCACTTTAAACATGCTAATTTTAGCTCTAACACTGATGATCCACCTACAAATGTGAACTGACGTTCAAAAATAAAACATTTGAAAACGGACCATATTCCACATTTCTGAAGCATGACGTAATGGGGGGGTGTTATCTCTTTTGTCGAAAATCAGCCGTTTTTGCTCGAACATTAAGTGCCTCCAAATGGTATTTAATTAACTTCCCGAGCCCCTGGAAGCATGAAAATCACTTTAAACATGCTAATTTTAGCTCTAACACTGATGATCCACCTACAAATGTGAACTGACGTTCAAAAATAAAACATTTGAAAACGGACCATTTTCCACATTTCTGAAGCATGACGTAATGGGGGGGTGTTATCTCTTTTGTCGAAAATCAGCCGTTTTTGCTCGAACATTAAATGTCTCCAAATGGTATTTATTTAACTTCCCGGGGTGAAGAAACCCTTTTTGAGAACTCAGAGTGAGTAAATTGGCCATTTTCATGCACTTTTAACCATTCCATAAATCTTGTGTTTTGGGCCCCTGGAAGCATGAAAATCACTTTAAACATGCTAATTTTAGCTTTAACACTGATGATCCACCTACAAATGTGAACTGACGTTCAAAAATAAAACATTTGAAAACGGACCATTTTCCACATTTCTGAAGCATGACGTAATGGGGGGGTGTTATCTCTTTTGTCGAAAATCAGCCGTTTTTGCTCGAACATTAAATGCCTCCAAATGGTATTTATTTCACTTCCCGAGCCCCTGGAAGCATGAAAATCACTTTAAACATGCTAATTTTAGCTCTAACACTGATGATCCACCTACAAATGTGAACTGACGTTCAAAAATAAAACATTTGAAAACGGACCATTTTCCACATTTCTGAAGCATGACGTAATGGGGGGGTGTTATCTCTTTTGTCGAAAATCAGCCGTTTTTGCTCGAACATTAAATGCCTCCAAATGGTATTTAATTAACTTCCCGAGCCCCTGGAAGCATGAAAATCACTTTAAACATGCTAATTTTAGCTCTAACACTGATGATCCACCTACAAATGTGAACTGACGTTCAAAAATAAAACATTTGAAAACGGACCATTTTCCACATTTCTGAAGCATGACGTAATGGGGGGGTGTTATCTCTTTTGTCGAAAATCAGCCGTTTTTGCTTGAACATTAAATGCCTCCAAATGGTATTTAATTAACTTCCCGAGCCCCTGGAAGCATGAAAATCACTTTAAACATGCTAATTTTAGCTCTAACACTGATGATCCACCTACAAATGTGAACTGACGTTCAAAAATAAAACATTTGAAAACGGACCATTTTCCACATTTCTGAAGCATGACGTAATGGGGGGGTGTTATCTCTTTTGTCGAAAATCAGCCGTTTTTGCTCAAACATTAAGTGCCTCCAAATGGTATTTAATTAACTTCCCGAGCCCCTGGAAGCATGAAAATCACTTTAAACATGCTAATTTTAGCTCTAACACTGATGATCCACCTACAAATGTGAACTGACGTTCAAAAATAAAACATTTGAAAACGGACCATTTTCCACATTTCTGAAGCATGACGTAATGGGGGGGTGTTATCTCTTTTGTCGAAAATCAGCCGTTTTTGCTCGAACATTAAATGCCTCCAAATGGTATTTAATTAACTTCCCGAGCCCCTGGAAGCATGAAAATCACTTTAAACATGCTAATTTTAGCTCTAACACTGATGATCCACCTACAAATGTGAACTGACGTTCAAAAATAAAACATTTGAAAACGGACCATTTTCCACATTTCTGAAGCATGACGTAATGGGGGGGTGTTATCTCTTTTGTCGAAAATCAGCCGTTTTTGCTCGAACATTAAATGCCTCCAAATGGTATTTAATTAACTTCCCGAGCCCCTGGAAGCATGAAAATCACTTTAAACATGCTAGTTTTAGCTCTAACACTGATGATCCACCTACAAATGTGAACTGACGTTCAAAAATAAAACATTTGAAAACGGACCATTTTCCACATTTCTGAAGCATGACGTAATGGGGGGGTGTTATCTCTTTTGTCGAAAATCAGCCGTTTTTGCTCGAACATTAAATGCCTCCAAATGGTATTTAATTAACTTCCCGAGCCCCTGGAAGCATGAAAATCACTTTAAACATGCTAATTTTAGCTCTAACACTGATGATCCACCTACAAATGTGAACAGACGTTCAAAAATAAAACATTTGAAAACGGACCATTTTCCACATTTCTGAAGCATGACGTAATGGGGGGGTGTTATCTCTTTTGTCGAAAATCAGCCGTTTTTGCTCGAACATTAAATGCCTCCAAATGGTATTTAATTAACTTCCCGAGCCCCTGGAAGCATGAAAATCACTTTAAACATGCTAATTTTAGCTCTAACACTGATGATCCACCTACAAATGTGAACTGACGTTCAAAAATAAAACATTTGAAAACGGACCATTTTCCACATTTCTGAAGCATGACGTAATGGGGGGGTGTTATCTCTTTTGTCGAAAATCAGCCGTTTTTGCTTGAATATTAAATGCCTCCAAATGGTATTTATTTCACTTCCCGGGGTGAAGAAACCCTTTTTGAGAACTCAGAGTGAGTAAATTGGCCATTTTCATGCACTTTTAACCATTCCATTAATCTTGTGTTTTGGGCCCCTGGAAGCATGAAAATCACTTTAAACATGCTAATTTTAGCTCTAACACTGATGATCCACCTACAATTGTGAACTGACGTTCAAAAATAAAACATTTGAAAACGGACCATTTTCCACATTTCTGAAGCATGACGTAATGGGGGGGTGTTATCTCTTTTGTCGAAAATCAGCCGTTTTTGCTCGAACATTAAATGCCTCCAAATGGTATTTAATTAACTTCCCAAGCCCCTGGAAGCATGAAAATCACTTTAAACATGCTAATTTTAGCTCTAACACTGATGATCCACCTACAAATGTGAACTGACGTTCAAAAATAAAACATTTGAAAATGGACCATTTTCCGCATTTCTGAAGCATGACGTAATGGGGGGGTGTTATCTCTTTTGTCGAAAATCAGCCGTTTTTGCTCGAACATTAAATCCCTCCAAATGGTATTTAATTAACTTCCCGAGCCCCTGGAAGCATGAAAATCACTTTAAACATGCTAATTTTAGCTCTATCACTGATGATCCACCTACAAATGTGAACTGACGTTCAAAAATAAAACATTTGAAAACGGACCATTTTCCACATTTCTGAAGCATGACGTAATGGGGGGGTGTTATCTCTTTTGTCGAAAATCAGCCGTTTTTGCTCGAACATTAAATGCCTCCAAATGGTATTTAATTAACTTCCCGGGGTGAAGAAACCCTTTTTGAGAACTCAGAGTGAGTAAATTGGCCATTTTCATGCACTTTTAACCATTCCATAAATCTTGTGTTTTGGGCCCCTGGAAGCATGGAAATCACTTTAAACATGCTAATTTTAGCTCTAACACTGATGATCCACCTACAAATGTGAACTGACGTTCAAAAATAAAACATTTGAAAACGGACCATATTCCACATTTCTGAAGCATGACGTAATGGGGGGGTGTTATCTCTTTTGTCGAAAATCAGTCGTTTTTGCTCGAACATTAAGTGCCTCCAAATGGTATTTAATTAACTTCCCGAGCCCCTGGAAGCATGAAAATCACTTTAAACATGCTAATTTTAGCTCTAACACTGATGATCCACCTACAAATGTGAACTGACGTTCAAAAATAAAACATTTGAAAACGGACCATTTTCCACATTTCTGAAGCATGACGTAATGGGGGGGTGTTATCTCTTTTGTCGAAAATCAGCCGTTTTTGCTCGAACATTAAATGTCTCCAAATGGTATTTATTTAACTTCCCGGGGTGAAGAAACCCTTTTTGAGAACTCAGAGTGAGTAAATTGGCCATTTTCATGCACTTTTAACCATTCCATAAATCTTGTGTTTTGGGCCCCTGGAAGCATGAAAATCACTTTAAACATGCTAATTTTAGCTTTAACACTGATGATCCACCTACAAATGTGAACTGACGTTCAAAAATAAAACATTTGAAAACGGACCATTTTCCACATTTCTGAAGCATGACGTAATGGGGGGGTGTTATCTCTTTTGTCGAAAATCAGCCGTTTTTGCTCGAACATTAAATGCCTCCAAATGGTATTTATTTCACTTCCCGAGCCCCTGGAAGCATGAAAATCACTTTAAACATGCTAATTTTAGCTCTAACACTGATGATCCACCTACAAATGTGAACTGACGTTCAAAAATAAAACATTTGAAAACGGACCATTTTCCACATTTCTGAAGCATGACGTAATGGGGGGGTGTTATCTCTTTTGTCGAAAATCAGCCGTTTTTGCTCGAACATTAAATGCCTCCAAATGGTATTTAATTAACTTCCCGAGCCCCTGGAAGCATGAAAATCACTTTAAACATGCTAATTTTAGCTCTAACACTGATGATCCACCTACAAATGTGAACTGACGTTCAAAAATAAAACATTTGAAAACGGACCATTTTCCACATTTCTGAAGCATGACGTAATGGGGGGGTGTTATCTCTTTTGTCGAAAATCAGCCGTTTTTGCTTGAACATTAAATGCCTCCAAATGGTATTTAATTAACTTCCCGAGCCCCTGGAAGCATGAAAATCACTTTAAACATGCTAATTTTAGCTCTAACACTGATGATCCACCTACAAATGTGAACTGACGTTCAAAAATAAAACATTTGAAAACGGACCATTTTCCACATTTCTGAAGCATGACGTAATGGGGGGGTGTTATCTCTTTTGTCGAAAATCAGCCGTTTTTGCTCAAACATTAAGTGCCTCCAAATGGTATTTAATTAACTTCCCGAGCCCCTGGAAGCATGAAAATCACTTTAAACATGCTAATTTTAGCTCTAACACTGATGATCCACCTACAAATGTGAACAGACGTTCAAAAATAAAACATTTGAAAACGGACCATTTTCCACATTTCTGAAGCATGACGTAATGGGGGGGTGTTATCTCTTTTGTCGAAAATCAGCCGTTTTTGCTCGAACATTAAATGCCTCCAAATGGTATTTAATTAACTTCCCGAGCCCCTGGAAGCATGAAAATCACTTTAAACATGCTAATTTTAGCTCTAACACTGATGATCCACCTACAAATGTGAACTGACGTTCAAAAATAAAACATTTGAAAACGGACCATTTTCCACATTTCTGAAGCATGACGTAATGGGGGGGTGTTATCTCTTTTGTCGAAAATCAGCCGTTTTTGCTTGAATATTAAATGCCTCCAAATGGTATTTATTTCACTTCCCGGGGTGAAGAAACCCTTTTTGAGAACTCAGAGTGAGTAAATTGGCCATTTTCATGCACTTTTAACCATTCCATTAATCTTGTGTTTTGGGCCCCTGGAAGCATGAAAATCACTTTAAACATGCTAATTTTAGCTCTAACACTGATGATCCACCTACAATTGTGAACTGACGTTCAAAAATAAAACATTTGAAAACGGACCATTTTCCACATTTCTGAAGCATGACGTAATGGGGGGGTGTTATCTCTTTTGTCGAAAATCAGCCGTTTTTGCTCGAACATTAAATGCCTCCAAATGGTATTTAATTAACTTCCCAAGCCCCTGGAAGCATGAAAATCACTTTAAACATGCTAATTTTAGCTCTAACACTGATGATCCACCTACAAATGTGAACTGACGTTCAAAAATAAAACATTTGAAAACGGACCATTTTCCACATTTCTGAAGCATGACGTAATGGGGGGGTGTTATCTCTTTTGTCGAAAATCAGCCGTTTTTGCTCGAACATTAAATGCCTCCAAATGGTATTTAATTAACTTCCCGAGCCCCTGGAAGCATGAAAATCACTTTAAACATGCTAATTTTAGCTCTAACACTGATGATCCACCTACAAATGTGAACTGACGTTCAAAAATAAAACATTTGAAAATGGACCATTTTCCGCATTTCTGAAGCATGACGTAATGGGGGGGTGTTATCTCTTTTGTCGAAAATCAGCCGTTTTTGCTCGAACATTAAATCCCTCCAAATGGTATTTAATTAACTTCCCGAGCCCCTGGAAGCATGAAAATCACTTTAAACATGCTAATTTTAGCTCTAACACTGATGATCCACCTACAAATGTGAACTGACGTTCAAAAATAAAACATTTGAAAACGGACCATTTTCCACATTTCTGAAGCATGACGTAATGGGGGGGTGTTATCTCTTTTGTCGAAAATCAGCCGTTTTTGCTCGAACATTAAATGCCTCCAAATGGTATTTAATTAACTTCCCGAGCCCCTGGAAGCATGAAAATCACTTTAAACATGCTAATTTTAGCTCTAACACTGATGATCCACCTACAAATGTGAACAGACGTTCAAAAATAAAACATTTGAAAACGGACCATTTTCCACATTTCTGAAGCATGACGTAATGGGGGGGTGTTATCTCTTTTGTCGAAAATCAGCCGTTTTTGCTCGAACATTAAATGCCTCCAAATGGTATTTAATTAACTTCCCGAGCCCCTGGAAGCATGAAAATCACTTTAAACATGCTAATTTTAGCTCTAACACTGATGATCCACCTACAAATGTGAACTGACGTTCAAAAATAAAACATTTGAAAACGGTGCATTTTCCACATTTCTGAAGCATGACGTAATGGGGGGGTGTTATCTCTTTTGTCCAAAATCAGCCGTTTTTGCTTGAATATTAAATGCCTCCAAATGGTATTTATTTCACTTCCCGGGGTGAAGAAACCCTTTTTGAGAACTCAGAGTGAGTAAATTGGCCATTTTCATGCACTTTTAACCATTCCATTAATCTTGTGTTTTGGGCCCCTGGAAGCATGAAAATCACTTTAAACATGCTAATTTTAGCTCTAACACTGATGATCCACCTACAATTGTGAACTGACGTTCAAAAATAAAACATTTGAAAACGGACCATTTTCCACATTTCTGAAGCATGACGTAATGGGGGGGTGTTATCTCTTTTGTCGAAAATCAGCCGTTTTTGCTCGAACATTAAATGCCTCCAAATGGTATTTAATTAACTTCCCAAGCCCCTGGAAGCATGAAAATCACTTTAAACATGCTAATTTTAGCTCTAACACTGATGATCCACCTACAAATGTGAACTGACGTTCAAAAATAAAACATTTGAAAATGGACCATTTTCCGCATTTCTGAAGCATGACGTAATGGGGGGGTGTTATCTCTTTTGTCGAAAATCAGCCGTTTTTGCTCGAACATTAAATCCCTCCAAATGGTATTTAATTAACTTCCCGAGCCCCTGGAAGCATGAAAATCACTTTAAACATGCTAATTTTAGCTCTAACACTGATGATCCACCTACAAATGTGAACTGACGTTCAAAAATAAAACATTTGAAAACGGACCATTTTCCACATTTCTGAAGCATGACGTAATGGGGGGGTGTTATCTCTTTTGTCGAAAATCAGCCGTTTTTGCTCGAACATTAAATGCCTCCAAATGGTATTTAATTAACTTCCCGGGGTGAAGAAACCCTTTTTGAGAACTCAGAGTGAGTAAATTGGCCATTTTCATGCACTTTTAACCATTCCATAAATCTTGTGTTTTGGGCCCCTGGAAGCATGGAAATCACTTTAAACATGCTAATTTTAGCTCTAACACTGATGATCCACCTACAAATGTGAACTGACGTTCAAAAATAAAACATTTGAAAACGGACCATATTCCACATTTCTGAAGCATGACGTAATGGGGGGGTGTTATCTCTTTTGTCGAAAATCAGCCGTTTTTGCTCGAACATTAAGTGCCTCCAAATGGTATTTAATTAACTTCCCGAGCCCCTGGAAGCATGAAAATCACTTTAAACATGCTAATTTTAGCTCTAACACTGATGATCCACCTACAAATGTGAACTGACGTTCAAAAATAAAACATTTGAAAACGGACCATTTTCCACATTTCTGAAGCATGACGTAATGGGGGGGTGTTATCTCTTTTGTCGAAAATCAGCCGTTTTTGCTCGAACATTAAATGTCTCCAAATGGTATTTATTTAACTTCCCGGGGTGAAGAAACCCTTTTTGAGAACTCAGAGTGAGTAAATTGGCCATTTTCATGCACTTTTAACCATTCCATAAATCTTGTGTTTTGGGCCCCTGGAAGCATGAAAATCACTTTAAACATGCTAATTTTAGCTTTAACACTGATGATCCACCTACAAATGTGAACTGACGTTCAAAAATAAAACATTTGAAAACGGACCATTTTCCACATTTCTGAAGCATGACGTAATGGGGGGGTGTTATCTCTTTTGTCGAAAATCAGCCGTTTTTGCTCGAACATTAAATGCCTCCAAATGGTATTTATTTCACTTCCCGAGCCCCTGGAAGCATGAAAATCACTTTAAACATGCTAATTTTAGCTCTAACACTGATGATCCACCTACAAATGTGAACTGACGTTCAAAAATAAAACATTTGAAAACGGACCATTTTCCACATTTCTGAAGCATGACGTAATGGGGGGGTGTTATCTCTTTTGTCGAAAATCAGCCGTTTTTGCTCGAACATTAAATGCCTCCAAATGGTATTTAATTAACTTCCCGAGCCCCTGGAAGCATGAAAATCACTTTAAACATGCTAATTTTAGCTCTAACACTGATGATCCACCTACAAATGTGAACTGACGTTCAAAAATAAAACATTTGAAAACGGACCATTTTCCACATTTCTGAAGCATGACGTAATGGGGGGGTGTTATCTCTTTTGTCGAAAATCAGCCGTTTTTGCTTGAACATTAAATGCCTCCAAATGGTATTTAATTAACTTCCCGAGCCCCTGGAAGCATGAAAATCACTTTAAACATGCTAATTTTAGCTCTAACACTGATGATCCACCTACAAATGTGAACTGACGTTCAAAAATAAAACATTTGAAAACGGACCATTTTCCACATTTCTGAAGCATGACGTAATGGGGGGGTGTTATCTCTTTTGTCGAAAATCAGCCGTTTTTGCTCAAACATTAAGTGCCTCCAAATGGTATTTAATTAACTTCCCGAGCCCCTGGAAGCATGAAAATCACTTTAAACATGCTAATTTTAGCTCTAACACTGATGATCCACCTACAAATGTGAACTGACGTTCAAAAATAAAACATTTGAAAACGGACCATTTTCCACATTTCTGAAGCATGACGTAATGGGGGGGTGTTATCTCTTTTGTCGAAAATCAGCCGTTTTTGCTCGAACATTAAATGCCTCCAAATGGTATTTAATTAACTTCCCGAGCCCCTGGAAGCATGAAAATCACTTTAAACATGCTAATTTTAGCTCTAACACTGATGATCCACCTACAAATGTGAACTGACGTTCAAAAATAAAACATTTGAAAACGGACCATTTTCCACATTTCTGAAGCATGACGTAATGGGGGGGTGTTATCTCTTTTGTCGAAAATCAGCCGTTTTTGCTCGAACATTAAATGCCTCCAAATGGTATTTAATTAACTTCCCGAGCCCCTGGAAGCATGAAAATCACTTTAAACATGCTAATTTTAGCTCTAACACTGATGATCCACCTACAAATGTGAACTGACGTTCAAAAATAAAACATTTGAAAACGGACCATTTTCCACATTTCTGAAGCATGACGTAATGGGGGGGTGTTATCTCTTTTGTCGAAAATCAGCCGTTTTTGCTCGAACATTAAATGCCTCCAAATGGTATTTAATTAACTTCCCGAGCCCCTGGAAGCATGAAAATCACTTTAAACATGCTAATTTTAGCTCTAACACTGATGATCCACCTACAAATGTGAACAGACGTTCAAAAATAAAACATTTGAAAACGGACCATTTTCCACATTTCTGAAGCATGACGTAATGGGGGGGTGTTATCTCTTTTGTCGAAAATCAGCCGTTTTTGCTCGAACATTAAATGCCTCCAAATGGTATTTAATTAACTTCCCGAGCCCCTGGAAGCATGAAAATCACTTTAAACATGCTAATTTTAGCTCTAACACTGATGATCCACCTACAAATGTGAACTGACGTTCAAAAATAAAACATTTGAAAACGGACCATTTTCCACATTTCTGAAGCATGACGTAATGGGGGGGTGTTATCTCTTTTGTCGAAAATCAGCCGTTTTTGCTTGAATATTAAATGCCTCCAAATGGTATTTATTTCACTTCCCGGGGTGAAGAAACCCTTTTTGAGAACTCAGAGTGAGTAAATTGGCCATTTTCATGCACTTTTAACCATTCCATTAATCTTGTGTTTTGGGCCCCTGGAAGCATGAAAATCACTTTAAACATGCTAATTTTAGCTCTAACACTGATGATCCACCTACAATTGTGAACTGACGTTCAAAAATAAAACATTTGAAAACGGACCATTTTCCACATTTCTGAAGCATGACGTAATGGGGGGGTGTTATCTCTTTTGTCGAAAATCAGCCGTTTTTGCTAGAACATTAAATGCCTCCAAATGGTATTTAATTAACTTCCCAAGCCCCTGGAAGCATGAAAATCACTTTAAACATGCTAATTTTAGCTCTAACACTGATGATCCACCTACAAATGTGAACTGACGTTCAAAAATAAAACATTTGAAAATGGACCATTTTCCGCATTTCTGAAGCATGACGTAATGGGGGGGTGTTATCTCTTTTGTCGAAAATCAGCCGTTTTTGCTCGAACATTAAATCCCTCCAAATGGTATTTAATTAACTTCCCGAGCCCCTGGAAGCATGAAAATCACTTTAAACATGCTAATTTTAGCTCTAACACTGATGATCCACCTACAAATGTGAACTGACGTTCAAAAATAAAACATTTGAAAACGGACCATTTTCCACATTTCTGAAGCATGACGTAATGGGGGGGTGTTATCTCTTTTGTCGAAAATCAGCCGTTTTTGCTCGAACATTAAATGCCTCCAAATGGTATTTAATTAACTTCCCGGGGTGAAGAAACCCTTTTTGAGAACTCAGAGTGAGTAAATTGGCCATTTTCATGCACTTTTAACCATTCCATAAATCTTGTGTTTTGGGCCCCTGGAAGCATGGAAATCACTTTAAACATGCTAATTTTAGCTCTAACACTGATGATCCACCTACAAATGTGAACTGACGTTCAAAAATAAAACATTTGAAAACGGACCATATTCCACATTTCTGAAGCATGACGTAATGGGGGGGTGTTATCTCTTTTGTCGAAAATCAGCCGTTTTTGCTCGAACATTAAGTGCCTCCAAATGGTATTTAATTAACTTCCCGAGCCCCTGGAAGCATGAAAATCACTTTAAACATGCTAATTTTAGCTCTAACACTGATGATCCACCTACAAATGTGAACTGACGTTCAAAAATAAAACATTTGAAAACGGACCATTTTCCACATTTCTGAAGCATGACGTAATGGGGGGGTGTTATCTCTTTTGTCGAAAATCAGCCGTTTTTGCTCGAACATTAAATGTCTCCAAATGGTATTTATTTAACTTCCCGGGGTGAAGAAACCCTTTTTGAGAACTCAGAGTGAGTAAATTGGCCATTTTCATGCACTTTTAACCATTCCATAAATCTTGTGTTTTGGGCCCCTGGAAGCATGAAAATCACTTTAAACATGCTAATTTTAGCTTTAACACTGATGATCCACCTACAAATGTGAACTGACGTTCAAAAATAAAACATTTGAAAACGGACCATTTTCCACATTTCTGAAGCATGACGTAATGGGGGGGTGTTATCTCTTTTGTCGAAAATCAGCCGTTTTTGCTCGAACATTAAATGCCTCCAAATGGTATTTATTTCACTTCCCGAGCCCCTGGAAGCATGAAAATCACTTTAAACATGCTAATTTTAGCTCTAACACTGATGATCCACCTACAAATGTGAACTGACGTTCAAAAATAAAACATTTGAAAACGGACCATTTTCCACATTTCTGAAGCATGACGTAATGGGGGGGTGTTATCTCTTTTGTCGAAAATCAGCCGTTTTTGCTCGAACATTAAATGCCTCCAAATGGTATTTAATTAACTTCCCGAGCCCCTGGAAGCATGAAAATCACTTTAAACATGCTAATTTTAGCTCTAACACTGATGATCCACCTACAAATGTGAACTGACGTTCAAAAATAAAACATTTGAAAACGGACCATTTTCCACATTTCTGAAGCATGACGTAATGGGGGGGTGTTATCTCTTTTGTCGAAAATCAGCCGTTTTTGCTTGAACATTAAATGCCTCCAAATGGTATTTAATTAACTTCCCGAGCCCCTGGAAGCATGAAAATCACTTTAAACATGCTAATTTTAGCTCTAACACTGATGATCCACCTACAAATGTGAACTGACGTTCAAAAATAAAACATTTGAAAACGGACCATTTTCCACATTTCTGAAGCATGACGTAATGGGGGGGTGTTATCTCTTTTGTCGAAAATCAGCCGTTTTTGCTCAAACATTAAGTGCCTCCAAATGGTATTTAATTAACTTCCCGAGCCCCTGGAAGCATGAAAATCACTTTAAACATGCTAATTTTAGCTCTAACACTGATGATCCACCTACAAATGTGAACAGACGTTCAAAAATAAAACATTTGAAAACGGACCATTTTCCACATTTCTGAAGCATGACGTAATGGGGGGGTGTTATCTCTTTTGTCGAAAATCAGCCGTTTTTGCTCGAACATTAAATGCCTCCAAATGGTATTTAATTAACTTCCCGAGCCCCTGGAAGCATGAAAATCACTTTAAACATGCTAATTTTAGCTCTAACACTGATGATCCACCTACAAATGTGAACTGACGTTCAAAAATAAAACATTTGAAAACGGACCATTTTCCACATTTCTGAAGCATGACGTAATGGGGGGGTGTTATCTCTTTTGTCGAAAATCAGCCGTTTTTGCTTGAATATTAAATGCCTCCAAATGGTATTTATTTCACTTCCCGGGGTGAAGAAACCCTTTTTGAGAACTCAGAGTGAGTAAATTGGCCATTTTCATGCACTTTTAACCATTCCATTAATCTTGTGTTTTGGGCCCCTGGAAGCATGAAAATCACTTTAAACATGCTAATTTTAGCTCTAACACTGATGATCCACCTACAATTGTGAACTGACGTTCAAAAATAAAACATTTGAAAACGGACCATTTTCCACATTTCTGAAGCATGACGTAATGGGGGGGTGTTATCTCTTTTGTCGAAAATCAGCCGTTTTTGCTCGAACATTAAATGCCTCCAAATGGTATTTAATTAACTTCCCAAGCCCCTGGAAGCATGAAAATCACTTTAAACATGCTAATTTTAGCTCTAACACTGATGATCCACCTACAAATGTGAACTGACGTTCAAAAATAAAACATTTGAAAACGGACCATTTTCCACATTTCTGAAGCATGACGTAATGGGGGGGTGTTATCTCTTTTGTCGAAAATCAGCCGTTTTTGCTCGAACATTAAATGCCTCCAAATGGTATTTAATTAACTTCCCGAGCCCCTGGAAGCATGAAAATCACTTTAAACATGCTAATTTTAGCTCTAACACTGATGATCCACCTACAAATGTGAACTGACGTTCAAAAATAAAACATTTGAAAATGGACCATTTTCCGCATTTCTGAAGCATGACGTAATGGGGGGGTGTTATCTCTTTTGTCGAAAATCAGACGTTTTTGCTCGAACATTAAATCCCTCCAAATGGTATTTAATTAACTTCCCGAGCCCCTGGAAGCATGAAAATCACTTTAAACATGCTAATTTTAGCTCTAACACTGATGATCCACCTACAAATGTGAACTGACGTTCAAAAATAAAACATTTGAAAACGGACCATTTTCCACATTTCTGAAGCATGACGTAATGGGGGGGTGTTATCTCTTTTGTCGAAAATCAGCTGTTTTTGCTCGAACATTAAATGCCTCCAAATGGTATTTAATTAACTTCCCGGGGTGAAGAAACCCTTTTTGAGAACTCAGAGTGAGTAAATTGGCCATTTTCATGCACTTTTAACCATTCCATAAATCTTGTGTTTTGGGCCCCTGGAAGCATGGAAATCACTTTAAACATGCTAATTTTAGCTCTAACACTGATGATCCACCTACAAATGTGAACTGACGTTCAAAAATAAAACATTTGAAAACGGACCATTTTCCACATTTCTGAAGCATGACGTAATGGGGGGGTGTTATCTCTTTTGTCGAAAATCAGCCGTTTTTGCTCGAACATTAAGTGCCTCCAAATGGTATTTAATTAACTTCCCGAGCCCCTGGAAGCATGAAAATCACTTTAAACATGCTAATTTTAGCTCTAACACTGATGATCCACCTACAAATGTGAACTGACGTTCAAAAATAAAACATTTGAAAACGGACCATTTTCCACATTTCTGAAGCATGACGTAATGGGGGGGTGTTATCTCTTTTGTCGAAAATCAGCCGTTTTTGCTCGAACATTAAATGTCTCCAAATGGTATTTATTTAACTTCCCGGGGTGAAGAAACCCTTTTTGAGAACTCAGAGTGAGTAAATTGGCCATTTTCATGCACTTTTAACCATTCCATAAATCTTGTGTTTTGGGCCCCTGGAAGCATGAAAATCACTTTAAACATGCTAATTTTAGCTTTAACACTGATGATCCACCTACAAATGTGAACTGACGTTCAAAAATAAAACATTTGAAAACGGACCATTTTCCACATTTCTGAAGCATGACGTAATGGGGGGGTGTTATCTCTTTTGTCGAAAATCAGCCGTTTTTGCTCGAACATTAAATGCCTCCAAATGGTATTTATTTCACTTCCCGAGCCCCTGGAAGCATGAAAATCACTTTAAACATGCTAATTTTAGCTCTAACACTGATGATCCACCTACAAATGTGAACTGACGTTCAAAAATAAAACATTTGAAAACGGACCATTTTCCACATTTCTGAAGCATGACGTAATGGGGGGGTGTTATCTCTTTTGTCGAAAATCAGCCGTTTTTGCTCGAACATTAAATGCCTCCAAATGGTATTTAATTAACTTCCCGAGCCCCTGGAAGCATGAAAATCACTTTAAACATGCTAATTTTAGCTCTAACACTGATGATCCACCTACAAATGTGAACTGACGTTCAAAAATAAAACATTTGAAAACGGACCATTTTCCACATTTCTGAAGCATGACGTAATGGGGGGGTGTTTTCTCTTTTGTCGAAAATCAGCCGTTTTTGCTCGAACATTAAATGCCTCCAAATGGTATTTAATTAACTTCCCGGGGTGAAGAAACCCTTTTTGAGAACTCAGAGTGAGTAAATTGGCCATTTTCATGCACTTTTAACCATTCCATAAATCTTGTGTTTTGGGCCCCTGGAAGCATGAACATCACTTTAAACATGCTAATTTTAGCTCTAACACTGATGATCCACCTACAAATGTGAACTGACGTTCAAAAATAAAACATTTGAAAACGGACCATTTTCCACATTTCTGAAGCATGACGTAATGGGGGGGTGTTATCTCTTTTGACGAAAATCAGCCGTTTTTGCTCGAACATTAAATGCCTCCAAATGGTATTTAATTAACTTCCCGAGCCCCTGGAAGCATGAAAATCACTTTAAACATGCTAATTTTAGCTCTAACACTGATGATCCACCTACAAATGTGAACTGACGTTCAAAAATAAAACATTTGAAAACGGACCATTTTCCACATTTCTGAAGCATGACGTAATGGGGGGGTGTTATCTCTTTTGTCGAAAATCAGCCGTTTTTGCTCGAACATTAAATGCCTCCAAATGGTATTTAATTAACTTCCCGGGGTGAAGAAACCCTTTTTGAGAACTCAGAGTGAGTAAATTAGCCATTTTCATGCATTTTTAACCATTCCATAAATCTTGTGTTTTGGGCCCCTGGAAGCATGAAAATCACTTTAAACATGCTAATTTTAGCTCTAACACTGATGATCCACCTACAAATGTGAACTGACGTTCAAAAATAAAACATTTGAAAACGGACCATTTTCCACATTTCTGAAGCATGACGTAATGGGGGGGTGTTATCTCTTTTGAAGAAAATCAGCCGTTTTTGCTCGAACATTAAATGCCTCCAAATGGTATTTAATTAACTTCCCGAGCCCCTGGAAGCATGAAAATCACTTTAAACATGCTAATTTTAGCTCTAACACTGATGATCCACCTACAAATGTGAACTGACGTTCAAAAATAAAACATTTGAAAACGGACCATTTTCCACATTTCTGAAGCATGACGTAATGGGGGGGTGTTATCTCTTTTGAAGAAAATCAGCCGTTTTTGCTCGAACATTAAATGCCTCCAAATGGTATTTAATTAACTTCCCGAGCCCCTGGAAGCATGAAAATCACTTTAAACATGCTAATTTTAGCTCTAACACTGATGATCCACCTACAAATGTGAACTGACGTTCAAAAATAAAACATTTGAAAACGGACCATTTTCCACATTTCTGAAGCATGACGTAATGGGGGGGTGTTATCTCTTTTGTCGAAAATCAGCCGTTTTTGCTCGAACATTAAATGCCTCCAAATGGTATTTATTTCACTTCCCGGGGTGAAGAAACCCTTTTTGAGAACTCAGAGTGAGTAAATTGGCCATTTTCATGCACTTTTAACCATTCCATTAATCTTGTGTTTTGGGCCCCTGGAAGCATGAAAATCACTTTAAACATGCTAATTTTAGCTCTAACACTGATGATCCACCTACAAATGTGAACTGACGTTCAAAAATAAAACATTTGGAAACGGACCATTTTCCACATTTCTGAAGCATGACGTAATGGGGGGGTGTTATCTCTTTTGTCGAAAATCAGCCGTTTTTGCTCGAACATTAAATGCCTCCAAATGGTATTTAATTAACTTCCCGGGGTGAAGAAACCCTTTTTGAGAACTCAGAGTGAGTAAATTGGCCATTTTCATGCACCTTTAACCATTCCATAAATCTTGTGTTTTGGGCCCCTGGAAGCATGAAAATCACTTTAAACATGCTAATTTTAGCTCTAACACTGATGATCCACCTACAAATGTGAACTGACGTTCAAAAATAAAACATTTGAAAACGGACCATTTTCCACATTTCTGAAGCATGACGTAATGGGGGGGTGTTATCTCTTTTGTCGAAAATCAGCCGTTTTTGCTCGAACATTAAATGCCTCCAAATGGTATTTAATTAACTTCCCGAGCCCCTGGAAGCATGAAAATCACTTTAAACATGCTAATTTTAGCTCTAACACTGATGATCCACCTACAAATGTGAACTGACGTTCAAAAATAAAACATTTGAAAACGGACCATTTTCCACATTTCTGAAGCATGACGTAATGGGGGGGTGTAATCTCTTTTGTCGAAAATCAGCCGTTTTTGCTCGAACATTAAATGCCTCCAAATGGTATTTAATTAACTTCCCGAGCCCCTGGAAGCATGAAAATCACTTTAAACATGCTAATTTTAGCTCTAACACTGATGATCCACCTACAAATGTGAACTGACGTTCAAAAATAAAACATTTGAAAACGGACCATTTTCCACATTTCTGAAGCATGACGTAATGGGGGGGTGTTATCTCTTTTGTCGAAAATCAGCCGTTTTTGCTCGAACATTAAATGCCTCCAAATGGTATTTATTTCACTTCCCGAGCCCCTGGAAGCATGAAAATCACTTTAAACATGCTAATTTTAGCTCTAACACTGATGATCCACCTACAAATGTGAACTGACGTTCAAAAATAAAACATTTGAAAACGGACCATTTTCCACATTTCTGAAGCATGACGTAATGGGGGGGTGTTATCTCTTTTGTCGAAAATCAGCCGTTTTTGCTCGAACATTAAATGCCTCCAAATGGTATTTAATTAACTTCCCGAGCCCCTGGAAGCATGAAAATCACTTTAAACATGCTAATTTTAGCTCTAACACTGATGATCCACCTACAAATGTGAACTGACGTTCAAAAATAAAACATTTGGAAACGGACCATTTTCCACATTTCTGAAGCATGACGTAATGGGGGGGTGTTATCTCTTTTGTCGAAAATCAGCCGTTTTTGCTCGAACATTAAATGCCTCCAAATGGTATTTAATTAACTTCCCGGGGTGAAGAAACCCTTTTTGAGAACTCAGAGTGAGTAAATTGGCCATTTTCATGCACCTTTAACCATTCCATAAATCTTGTGTTTTGGGCCCCTGGAAGCATGAAAATCACTTTAAACATGCTAATTTTAGCTCTAACACTGATGATCCACCTACAAATGTGAACTGACGTTCAAAAATAAAACATTTGAAAACGGACCATTTTCCACATTTCTGAAGCATGACGTAATGGGGGGGTGTTATCTCTTTTGTCGAAAATCAGCCGTTTTTGCTCGAACATTAAATGCCTCCAAATGGTATTTAATTAACTTCCCGAGCCCCTGGAAGCATGAAAATCACTTTAAACATGCTAATTTTAGCTCTAACACTGATGATCCACCTACAAATGTGAACTGACGTTCAAAAATAAAACATTTGAAAAAGGACCATTTTCCACATTTCTGAAGCATGACGTAATGGGGGGGTGTAATCTCTTTTGTCGAAAATCAGCGGTTTTTGCTCGAACATTAAATGCCTCCAAATGGTATTTAATTAACTTCCCGAGCCCCTGGAAGCATGAAAATCACTTTAAACATGCTAATTTTAGCTCTAACACTGATGATCCACCTACAAATGTGAACTGACGTTCAAAAATAAAACATTTGAAAACGGACCATTTTCCACATTTCTGAAGCATGACGTAATGGGGGGGTGTTATCTCTTTTGTCGAAAATCAGCCGTTTTTGCTCGAACATTAAGTGCCTCCAAATGGTATTTAATTAACTTCCCGAGCCCCTGGAAGCATGAAAATCACTTTAAACATGCTAATTTTAGCTCTAACACTGATGATCCACCTACAAATGTGAACTGACGTTCAAAAATAAAACATTTGAAAACGGACCATTTTCCACATTTCTGAAGCATGACGTAATGGGGGGGTGTTATCTCTTTTGTCGAAAATCAGCCGTTTTTGCTCGAACATTAAATGTCTCCAAATGGTATTTATTTAACTTCCCGGGGTGAAGAAACCCTTTTTGAGAACTCAGAGTGAGTAAATTGGCCATTTTCATGCACTTTTAACCATTCCATAAATCTTGTGTTTTGGGCCCCTGGAAGCATGAAAATCACTTTAAACATGCTAATTTTAGCTTTAACACTGATGATCCACCTACAAATGTGAACTGACGTTCAAAAATAAAACATTTGAAAACGGACCATTTTCCACATTTCTGAAGCATGACGTAATGGGGGGGTGTTATCTCTTTTGTCGAAAATCAGCCGTTTTTGCTCGAACATTAAATGCCTCCAAATGGTATTTATTTCACTTCCCGAGCCCCTGGAAGCATGAAAATCACTTTAAACATGCTAATTTTAGCTCTAACACTGATGATCCACCTACAAATGTGAACTGACGTTCAAAAATAAAACATTTGAAAACGGACCATTTTCCACATTTCTGAAGCATGACGTAATGGGGGGGTGTTATCTCTTTTGTCGAAAATCAGCCGTTTTTGCTCGAACATTAAATGCCTCCAAATGGTATTTAATTAACTTCCCGAGCCCCTGGAAGCATGAAAATCACTTTAAACATGCTAATTTTAGCTCTAACACTGATGATCCACCTACAAATGTGAACTGACGTTCAAAAATAAAACATTTGAAAACGGACCATTTTCCACATTTCTGAAGCATGACGTAATGGGGGGGTGTTTTCTCTTTTGTCGAAAATCAGCCGTTTTTGCTCGAACATTAAATGCCTCCAAATGGTATTTAATTAACTTCCCGGGGTGAAGAAACCCTTTTTGAGAACTCAGAGTGAGTAAATTGGCCATTTTCATGCACTTTTAACCATTCCATAAATCTTGTGTTTTGGGCCCCTGGAAGCATGAACATCACTTTAAACATGCTAATTTTAGCTCTAACACTGATGATCCACCTACAAATGTGAACTGACGTTCAAAAATAAAACATTTGAAAACGGACCATTTTCCACATTTCTGAAGCATGACGTAATGGGGGGGTGTTATCTCTTTTGACGAAAATCAGCCGTTTTTGCTCGAACATTAAATGCCTCCAAATGGTATTTAATTAACTTCCCGAGCCCCTGGAAGCATGAAAATCACTTTAAACATGCTAATTTTAGCTCTAACACTGATGATCCACCTACAAATGTGAACTGACGTTCAAAAATAAAACATTTGAAAACGGACCATTTTCCACATTTCTGAAGCATGACGTAATGGGGGGGTGTTATCTCTTTTGTCGAAAATCAGCCGTTTTTGCTCGAACATTAAATGCCTCCAAATGGTATTTAATTAACTTCCCGGGGTGAAGAAACCCTTTTTGGGAACTCAGAGTGAGTAAATTAGCCATTTTCATGCATTTTTAACCATTCCATAAATCTTGTGTTTTGGGCCCCTGGAAGCATGAAAATCACTTTAAACATGCTAATTTTAGCTCTAACACTGATGATCCACCTACAAATGTGAACTGACGTTCAAAAATAAAACATTTGAAAACGGACCATTTTCCACATTTCTGAAGCATGACGTAATGGGGGGGTGTTATCTCTTTTGAAGAAAATCAGCCGTTTTTGCTCGAACATTAAATGCCTCCAAATGGTATTTAATTAACTTCCCGAGCCCCTGGAAGCATGAAAATCACTTTAAACATGCTAATTTTAGCTCTAACACTGATGATCCACCTACAAATGTGAACTGACGTTCAAAAATAAAACATTTGAAAACGGACCATTTTCCACATTTCTGAAGCATGACGTAATGGGGGGGTGTTATCTCTTTTGAAGAAAATCAGCCGTTTTTGCTCGAACATTAAATGCCTCCAAATGGTATTTAATTAACTTCCCGAGCCCCTGGAAGCATGAAAATCACTTTAAACATGCTAATTTTAGCTCTAACACTGATGATCCACCTACAAATGTGAACTGACGTTCAAAAATAAAACATTTGAAAACGGACCATTTTCCACATTTCTGAAGCATGACGTAATGGGGGGGTGTTATCTCTTTTGTCGAAAATCAGCCGTTTTTGCTCGAACATTAAATGCCTCCAAATGGTATTTATTTCACTTCCCGGGGTGAAGAAACCCTTTTTGAGAACTCAGAGTGAGTAAATTGGCCATTTTCATGCACTTTTAACCATTCCATTAATCTTGTGTTTTGGGCCCCTGGAAGCATGAAAATCACTTTAAACATGCTAATTTTAGCTCTAACACTGATGATCCACCTACAAATGTGAACTGACGTTCAAAAATAAAACATTTGGAAACGGACCATTTTCCACATTTCTGAAGCATGACGTAATGGGGGGGTGTTATCTCTTTTGTCGAAAATCAGCCGTTTTTGCTCGAACATTAAATGCCTCCAAATGGTATTTAATTAACTTCCCGGGGTGAAGAAACCCTTTTTGAGAACTCAGAGTGAGTAAATTGGCCATTTTCATGCACCTTTAACCATTCCATAAATCTTGTGTTTTGGGCCCCTGGAAGCATGAAAATCACTTTAAACATGCTAATTTTAGCTCTAACACTGATGATCCACCTACAAATGTGAACTGACGTTCAAAAATAAAACATTTGAAAACGGACCATTTTCCACATTTCTGAAGCATGACGTAATGGGGGGGTGTTATCTCTTTTGTCGAAAATCAGCCGTTTTTGCTCGAACATTAAATGCCTCCAAATGGTATTTAATTAACTTCCCGAGCCCCTGGAAGCATGAAAATCACTTTAAACATGCTAATTTTAGCTCTAACACTGATGATCCACCTACAAATGTGAACTGACGTTCAAAAATAAAACATTTGAAAACGGACCATTTTCCACATTTCTGAAGCATGACGTAATGGGGGGGTGTAATCTCTTTTGTCGAAAATCAGCCGTTTTTGCTCGAACATTAAATGCCTCCAAATGGTATTTAATTAACTTCCCGAGCCCCTGGAAGCATGAAAATCACTTTAAACATGCTAATTTTAGCTCTAACACTGATGATCCACCTACAAATGTGAACTGACGTTCAAAAATAAAACATTTGAAAACGGACCATTTTCCACATTTCTGAAGCATGACGTAATGGGGGGGTGTTATCTCTTTTGTCGAAAATCAGCCGTTTTTGCTCGAACATTAAATGCCTCCAAATGGTATTTATTTCACTTCCCGAGCCCCTGGAAGCATGAAAATCACTTTAAACATGCTAATTTTAGCTCTAACACTGATGATCCACCTACAAATGTGAACTGACGTTCAAAAATAAAACATTTGAAAACGGACCATTTTCCACATTTCTGAAGCATGACGTAATGGGGGGGTGTTATCTCTTTTGTCGAAAATCAGCCGTTTTTGCTCGAACATTAAATGCCTCCAAATGGTATTTAATTAACTTCCCAAACCCCTGGAAGCATGAAAATCACTTTAAACATGCTAATTTTAGCTCTAACACTGATGATCCACCTACAAATGTGAACTGACGTTCAAAAATAAAACATTTGGAAACGGACCATTTTCCACATTTCTGAAGCATGACGTAATGGGGGGGTGTTATCTCTTTTGTCGAAAATCAGCCGTTTTTGCTCGAACATTAAATGCCTCCAAATGGTATTTAATTAACTTCCCGGGGTGAAGAAACCCTTTTTGAGAACTCAGAGTGAGTAAATTGGCCATTTTCATGCACCTTTAACCATTCCATAAATCTTGTGTTTTGGGCCCCTGGAAGCATGAAAATCACTTTAAACATGCTAATTTTAGCTCTAACACTGATGATCCACCTACAAATGTGAACTGACGTTCAAAAATAAAACATTTGAAAACGGACCATTTTCCACATTTCTGAAGCATGACGTAATGGGGGGGTGTTATCTCTTTTGTCGAAAATCAGCCGTTTTTGCTCGAACATTAAATGCCTCCAAATGGTATTTAATTAACTTCCCGAGCCCCTGGAAGCATGAAAATCACTTTAAACATGCTAATTTTAGCTCTAACACTGATGATCCACCTACAAATGTGAACTGACGTTCAAAAATAAAACATTTGAAAAAGGACCATTTTCCACATTTCTGAAGCATGACGTAATGGGGGGGTGTAATCTCTTTTGTCGAAAATCAGCGGTTTTTGCTCGAACATTAAATGCCTCCAAATGGTATTTAATTAACTTCCCGAGCCCCTGGAAGCATGAAAATCACTTTAAACATGCTAATTTTAGCTCTAACACTGATGATCCACCTACAAATGTGAACTGACGTTCAAAAATAAAACATTTGAAAACGGACCATTTTCCATTTTTCTGAAGCATGACGTAATGGGGGGGTGTTATCTCTTTTGTTGAAAATCAGCCGTTTTTGCTCGAACATTAAATGCCTCCAAATGGTATTTATTTCACTTCCCGGGGTGAAGAAACCCTTTTTGAGAACTCAGAGTGAGTAAATTGGCCATTTTCATGCACTTTTAACCATTCCATAAATCTTGTGTTTTGGGCCCCTGGAAGCATGAAAATCACTTTAAACATGCTAATTTTAGCTCTAACACTGATGATCCACCTACAAATGTGAACTGAAGTTCAAAAATAAAACATTTGAAAACGGACCATTTTCCACATTTCTGAAGCATGACGTAATGGGGGGGTGTTATCTCTTTTGTCGAAAATCAGCCGTTTTTGCTCGAACATTAAATGCCTCCAAATGGTATTTATTTCACTTCCCGAGCCCCTGGAAGCATGAAAATCACTTTAAACATGCTAATTTTAGCTCTAACACTGATGATCCACCTACAAATGTGAACTGACGTTCAAAAATAAAACATTTGAAAACGGACCATTTTCCACATTTCTGAAGCATGACGTAATGGGGGGGTGTTATCTCTTTTGTCGAAAATCAGCCGTTTTTGCTCGAACATTAAATGTCTCCAAATGGTATTTAATTAACTTCCCGAGCCCCTGGAAGCATGAAAATCACTTTAAACATGCTAATTTTAGCTCTAACACTGATGATCCACCTACAAATGTGAACTGACGTTCAAAAATAAAACATTTGAAAACGGACCATTTTCCACATTTCTGAAGCATGACGTAATGGGGGGGTGTTATCTCTTTTGTCGAAAATCAGCCGTTTTTGCTCGAACATTAAATGCCTCCAAATGGTATTTAATTAACTTCCCGGGGTGAAGAAACCCTTTTTGAGAACTCAGAGTGAGTAAATTGGCCATTTTCATGCACCTTTAACCATTCCATAAATCTTGTGTTTTGGGCCCCTGGAAGCATGAAAATCACTTTAAACATGCTAATTTTAGCTCTAACACTGATGATCCACCTACAAATGTGAACTGACGTTCAAAAATAAAACATTTGAAAACGGACCATTTTCCACATTTCTGAAGCATGACGTAATGGGGGGGTGTTATCTCTTTTGTCGAAAATCAGCCGTTTTTGCTCGAACATTAAATGCCTCCAAATGGTATTTAATTAACTTCCCGAGCCCCTGGAAGCATGAAAATCACTTTAAACATGCTAATTTTAGCTCTAACACTGATGATCCACCTACAAATGTGAACTGACGTTCAAAAATAAAACATTTGAAAACGGACCATTTTCCACATTTCTGAAGCATGACGTAATGGGGGGGTGTAATCTCTTTTGTCGAAAATCAGCCGTTTTTGCTCGAACATTAAATGCCTCCAAATGGTATTTAATTAACTTCCCGAGCCCCTGGAAGCATGAAAATCACTTTAAACATGCTAATTTTAGCTCTAACACTGATGATCCACCTACAAATGTGAACTGACGTTCAAAAATAAAACATTTGAAAACGGACCATTTTCCACATTTCTGAAGCATGACGTAATGGGGGGGAGTTATCTCTTTTGTCGAAAATCAGCCGTTTTTGCTCGAACATTAAATGCCTCCAAATGGTATTTAATTAACTTCCCGAGCCCCTGGAAGCATGAAAATCACTTTAAACATGCTAATTTTAGCTCTAACACTGATGATCCACCTACAAATGTGAACTGACGTTCAAAAATAAAACATTTGAAAACGGACCATTTTCCACATTTCTGAAGCATGACGTAATGGGGGGGTGTTATCTCTTTTGTCGAAAATCAGCCGTTTTTGCTCGAACATTAAATGCCTCCAAATGGTATTTAATTAACTTCCCGGGGTGAAGAAACCCTTTTTGAGAACTCAGAGTGAGTAAATTGGCCATTTTCATGCACTTTTAACCATTCCATAAATCTTGTGTTTTGGGCCCCTGGAAGCATGAAAATCACTTTAAACATGCTAATTTTAGCTCTAACACTGATGATCCACCTACAAATGTGAACTGACGTTCAAAAATAAAACATTTGAAAACGGACCATTTTCCACATTTCTGAAGCATGACGTAATGGGGGGGGTGTTATCTCTTTTGACGAAAATCAGCCGTTTTTGCTCGAACATTAAATGCCTCCAAATGGTATTTAATTAACTTCCCGAGCCCCTGGAAGCATGAAAATCACTTTAAACATGCTAATTTTAGCTCTAACACTGATGATCCACCTACAAATGTGAACTGACGTTCAAAAATAAAACATTTGAAAACGGACCATTTTCCACATTTCTGAAGCATGACGTAATGGGGGGGTGTTATCTCTTTTGTCGAAAATCAGCCGTTTTTGCTCGAACATTAAATGCCTCCAAATGGTATTTAATTAACTTCCCGAGCCCCTGGAAGCATGAAAATCACTTTAAACATGCTAATTTTAGCTCTAACACTGATGATCCACCTACAAATGGGAACTGACGTTCAAAAATAAAACATTTGAAAACGGACCATTTTCCACATTTCTGAAGCATGATGTAATGGGGGGGTGTTATCTCTTTTGTCGAAAATCAGCCGTTTTTGCTCGAACATTAAATGCCTCCAAATGGTATTTAATTAACTTCCCGGGGTGAAGAAACCCTTTTTGAGAACTCAGAGTGAGTAAATTGGCCATTTTCATGCACTTTTAACCATTCCATAAATCTTGTGTTTTGGGCCCCTGGAAGCATGAAAATCACTTTAAACATGCTAATTTTAGCTCTAACACTGATGATCCACCTACAAATGTGAACTGACGTTCAAAAATAAAACATTTGAAAACGGACCATTTTCCACATTTCTGAAGCATGACGTAATGGGGGGGTGTTATCTCTTTGGCGAAAATCAGCCGTTTTTGCTCGAACATTAAATGCCTCCAAATGGTATTTATTTCACTTCCCGGGGTGAAGACACCCTTTTTGAGAACTCAGAGTGAGTAAATTGGCCATTTTCATGCACTTTTAACCATTCCATTAATCTTGTGTTTTGGGCCCCTGGAAGCATGAAAATCACTTTAAACATGCTAATTTTAGCTCTAACACTGATGATCCACCTACAAATGTGAACTGACGTTCAAAAATAAAACATTTGGAAACGGACCATTTTCCACATTTCTGAAGCATGACGTAATGGGGGGGGTGTTATCTCTTTTGTCGAAAATCAGCCGTTTTTGCTCGAACATTAAATGCCTCCAAATGGTATTTAATTAACTTCCCGGGGTGAAGAAACCCTTTTTGAGAACTCAGAGTGAGTAAATTGGCCATTTTCATGCACCTTTAACCATTCCATAAATCTTGTGTTTTGGGCCCCTGGAAGCATGAAAATCACTTTAAACATGCTAATTTTAGCTCTAACACTGATGATCCACCTACAAATGTGAACTGACGTTCAAAAATAAAATATTTGAAAACGGACCATTTTCCACATTTCTGAAGCATGACGTAATGGGGGGGTGTTATCTCTTTTGTCGAAAATCAGCCGTTTTTGCTCGAACATTAAATGCCTCCAAATGGTATTTAATTAACTTCCCGAGCCCCTGGAAGCATGAAAATCACTTTAAACATGCTAATTTTAGCTCTAACACTGATGATCCACCTACAAATGTGAACTGACGTTCAAAAATAAAACATTTGAAAACGGACCATTTTCCACATTTCTGAAGCATGACGTAATGGGGGGGTGTTATCTCTTTTGTCGAAAATCAGCCGTTTTTGCTCGAACATTAAATGCCTCCAAATGGTATTTAATTAACTTCCCGAGCCCCTGGAAGCATGAAAATCACTTTAAACATGCTAATTTTAGCTCTAACACTGATGATCCACCTTCAAATGTGAACTGACATTCAAAAATAAAACATTTGAAAATGGACCATTTTCCACATTTCTGAAGCATGACGTAATGGGGGGGGTGTTATCTCTTTTGTCGAAAATCAGCCGTTTTTGCTCGAACATTAAATGCCTCCAAATGGTATTTAATTAACTTCCCGAGCCCCTGGAAGCATGAAAATCACTTTAAACATGCTAATTTTAGCTCTAACACTGATGATCCACCTACAAATGTGAACTGACGTTCAAAAATAAAACATTTGAAAACGGACCATTTTCCACATTTCTGAAGCATGACGTAATGGAGTGGTGTTATCGCTTTTGTCGAAAATCAGCCGTTTTTGCTCGAACATTAAATGCCTCCAAATGGTATTTATTTCACTTCCCGGGGTGAAGAAACCCTTTTTGAGAACTCAGAGTGAGTAAATTGGCCATTTTCATGCACTTTTAACCATTCCATAAATCTTGTGTTTTGGGCCCCTGGAAGCATGAAAATCACTTTAAACATGCTAATTTTAGCTAAAACACTGATGATCCACCTACAAATGTGAACTGACGTTCAAAAATAAAACATTTGAAAATGGACCATTTTCCACATTTCTGAAGCATGACGTAATGGGGGGGTGTTATATCTTTTGTCGAAAATCAGCCGTTTTTGCTCGAACATTAAATGCCTCCAAATGGTATTTAAATAACTTCCCGAGCCCCTGGAAGCATGAAAATCACTTTAAACATGCTAATTTTACCTCTAACACTGATGATCCACCTACAAATGTGAACTGACGTTCAAAAATAAAACATTTGAAAACGGACCATTTTCCACATTTCTGAAGCATGACGTAATGGGGGGGTGTTATCTCTTTTGTCGAAAATCAGCCGTTTTTGCTTGAACATTAAATGCCTCCAAATGGTATTTATTTCACTTCCCGAGCCCCTGGAAGCATGAAAATCACTTTAAACATGCTAATTTTAGCTCTAACACTGATGATCCACCTACAAATGTGAACTGACGTTCAAAAATAAAACATTTGAAAACGGACCATTTTCCACATTTCTGAAGCATGACGTAATGGGGGGGTGTTATCTCTTTTGTCGAAAATCAGCCGTTTTTGCTCGAACATTAAATGCCTCCAAATGGTATTTAATTAACTTCCCGGGGTGAAGAAACCCTTTTTGAGAACTCAGAGTGAGTAAATTGGCCATTTTCATGCACTTTTAACCATTCCATTAATCTTGTGTTTTGGGCCCCTGGAAGCATGAAAATCACTTTAAACATGCTAATTTTAGCTCTAACACTGATGATCCACCTACAAATGTGAACTGACGTTCAAAAATAACACATTTGAAAACGGACCATTTTCCACATTTCTGAAGCATGACGTAATGGGGGGGTGTTATCTCTTTTGTCGAAAATCAGCCGTTTTTGCTTGAACATTAAATGCCTCCAAATGGTATTTAATTAACTTCCCGAGCCCCTGGAAGCATGAAAATCACTTTAAACATGCTAATTTTAGCTCTAACACTGATGATCCACCTACAAATGTGAACTGACGTTCAAAAATAAAACATTTGAAAACGGACCATTTTCCACATTTCTGAAGCATGACGTAATGGGGGGGTGTTATCTCTTTTGTCGAAAATCAGCCGTTTTTGCTCGAACATTAAATGCCTCCAAATGGTATTTAATTAACTTCCCGAGCCCCTGGAAGCATGAAAATCACTTTAAACATGCTAATTTTAGCTCTAACACTGATGATCCACCTACAAATGTGAACTGACGTTCAAAAATAAAACATTTGAAAACGGACCATTTTCCACATTTCTGAAGCATGACGTAATGGGGGGGTGTTATCTCTTTTGTCGAAAATCAGCCGTTTTTGCTCGAACATTAAATGCCTCCAAATGGTATTTAATTAACTTCCCGAGCCCCTGGAAGCATGAAAATCACTTTAAACATGCTAATTTTAGCTCTAACACTGATGATCCACCTACAAATGTGAACTGACGTTCAAAAATAAAACATTTGAAAACGGACCATTTTCCACATTTCTGAAGCATGACGTAATGGGGGGTGTTATCTCTTTTGTCGAAAATCAGCCGTTTTTGCTCGAACATTAAATGCCTCCAAATGGTATTTAATTAACTTCCCGGGGTGAAGAAACCCTTTTTGAGAACTCAGAGTGAGTAAATTGGCCATTTTCATGCACTTTTAACCATTCCATAAATCTTGTGTTTTGGGCCCCTGGAAGCATGAAAATCACTTTAAACATGCTAATTTTAGCTCTAACACTGATGATCCACCTACAAATGTGAACTGACGTTCAAAAATAAAACATTTGAAAACGGACCATTTTCCACATTTCTGAAGCATGACGTAATGGGGGGGTGTTATCTCTTTTGTCGAAAATCAGCCGTTTTTGCTCGAACATTAAATGCCTCCAAATGGTATTTAATTAACTTCCCGAGCCCCTGGAAGCATGAAAATCACTTTAAACATGCTAATTTTAGCTCTAACACTGATGATCCACCTACAAATGTGAACTGACGTTCAAAAAAAAAACATTTGAAAACGGACCATTTTCCACATTTCTGAAGCATGACGTAATGGGGGGGTGTTATCTCTTTTGTCGAAAATCAGCCGTTTTTGCTCGAACATTAAATGCCTCCAAATGGTATTTAATTAACTTCCCGAGCCCCTGGAAGCATGAAAATCACTTTAAACATGCTAATTTTAGCTCTAACACTGATGATCCACCTACAAATGTGAACTGACGTTCAAAAATAAAACATTTGAAAACGGACCATTTTCCACATTTCTGAAGCATGACGTAATGGGGGGGTGTTATCTCTTTTGTCGAAAATCAGCCGTTTTTGCTCGAACATTAAATGCCTCCAAATGGTATTTAATTAACTTCCCGAGCCCCTGGAAGCATGAAAATCACTTTAAACATGCTAATTTTAGCTCTAACACTGATGATCCACCTACAAATGTGAACTGACGTTCAAAAATAAAACATTTGAAAACGGACCATTTTCCACATTTCTGAAGCATGACGTAATGGGGGGTGTTATCTCTTTTGTCGAAAATCAGCCGTTTTTGCTCGAACATTAAATGCCTCCAAATGGTATTTAATTAACTTCCCGGGGTGAAGAAACCCTTTTTGAGAACTCAGAGTGAGTAAATTGGCCATTTTCATGCACTTTTAACCATTCCATAAATCTTGTGTTTTGGGCCCCTGGAAGCATGAAAATCACTTTAAACATGCTAATTTTAGCTCTAACACTGATGATCCACCTACAAATGTGAACTGACGTTCAAAAATAAAACATTTGAAAACGGACCATTTTCCACATTTCTGAAGCATGACGTAATGGGGGGGTGTTATCTCTTTTGTCGAAAATCAGCCGTTTTTGCTCGAACATTAAATGCCTCCAAATGGTATTTAATTAACTTCCCGGAGTGAAGAAACCCTTTTTGAGAACTCAGAGTGAGTAAATTGGCCATTTTCATGCACTTTTAACCATTCTATAAATCTTGTGTTTTGGGCCCCTGGAAGCATGAAAATCACTTTAAACATGCTAATTTTAGCTCTAACACTGATGATCCACCTACAAATGTGAACTGACGTTCAAAAATAAAACATTTGAAAACGGACCATTTTCCACATTTCTGAAGCATGACGTAATGGGGGGGTGTTATCTCTTTTGTCGAAAATCAGCCGTTTTTGCTCGAACATTAAATGCCTCCAAATGGTATTTAATTAACTTCCCGAGCCCCTGGAAGCATGAAAATCACTTTAAACATGCTAATTTTAGCTCTAACACTGATGATCCACCTACAAATGTGAACTGACGTTCAAAAATAAAACATTTGAAAACGGACCATTTTCCACATTTCTGAAGCATGACGTAATGGGGGGGTGTTATCTCTTTTGTCGAAAATCAGCCGTTTTTGCTCGAACATTAAATGCCTCCAAATGGTATTTAATTAACTTCCCGAGCCCCTGGAAGCATGAAAATCACTTTAAACATGCTAATTTTAGCTCTAACACTGATGATCCACCTACAAATGTGAACTGACGTTCAAAAATAAAACATTTGAAAACGGACCATTTTCCACATTTCTGAAGCATGACGTAATGGGGGGGTGTTATCTCTTTTGTCGAAAATCAGCCGTTTTTGCTTGAACATTAAATGCCTCCAAATGGTATTTATTTCACTTCCCGAGCCCCTGGAAGCATGAAAATCACTTTAAACATGCTAATTTTAGCTCTAACACTGATGATCCACCTACAAATGTGAACTGACGTTCAAAAATAAAACATTTGAAAACGGACCATTTTCCACATTTCTGAAGCATGACGTAATGGGGGGGGTGTTATCTCTTTTGTCGAAAATCTGCCGTTTTTGCTCTAACATTAAATGCCTCCAAATGGTATTTAATTAACTTCCCGAGCCCCTGGAAGCATGAAAATCACTTTAAACATGCTAATTTTAGCTCTAACACTGATGATCCACCTACAAATGTGAACTGACGTTCAAAAATAAAACATTTGAAAACGGACCATTTTCCACATTTCTGAAGCATGACGTAATGGGGGGGTGTTATCTCTTTTGTCGAAAATCAGCCGTTTTTGCTCGAACATTAAATGCCTCCAAATGGTATTTAATTAACGTCCCGAGCCCCTGGAAGCATGAAAATCACTTTAAACATGCTAATTTTAGCTCTAACACTGATGATCCACCTACAAATGTGAACTGACGTTCAAAAATAAAACATTTGAAAACGGACCATTTTCCACATTTCTGAAGCATGACGTAATGGGGGGGTGTTATCTCTTTTGTCGAAAATCAGCCGTTTTTGCTCGAACATTAAATGCCTCCAAATGGTATTTAATTAACTTCCCGGGGTGAAGAAACCCTTTTTGAGAACTCAGAGTGAGTAAATTGGCCATTTTCATGCACTTTTAACCATTCCATAAATCTTGTGTTTTGGGCCCCTGGAAGCATGAAAATCACTTTAAACATGCTAATTTTAGCTCTAACACTGATGATCCACCTACAAATGTGAACTGACGTTCA